>NW_027597732.1:0-68039 GCF_964194155.1 Cetorhinus maximus | reverse complement strand
GGGGGTATCCGGGATAGGGAGGGGTGTAGGGGGGTTTTTGAGGGGGTATCCGGGATAGGGAGGGGTGTAGTGGGTGCCCGGGATAGGGAGTGTTGGAGGGGGTGTCCGGGATAGGGAGGTTTTGAGGGGGTATCCGGGATGGGGAGGTTTTGAGGGGGTATTCGGGATAGGGAGGGGTGTAGCGGGTTTGTAGTGGGTATCCGGGATAGGGAGGGTTGGAGGGGGTTTTGAGGGGGTATCCGGGATAGGGAGGGTTGGAGGGGGTGTCCGGGATAGGGAGGGGTGTAGGGGGTTTTGAGGGGGTATCCGGGATAGGGAGGGGTGTAGGGGGTTTTGAGGGGGTATCCGGGATAGGGAGGGGTGTAGGGGGTGTCCGGGATAGGGAGGGGTGTAGGGGTTTGTAGTGGGTGTCCGGGATAGGGAGGGTTGGAGGGGGTGTCCGGGATAGGGATGTTTTGAGGGGGTATCCGGGATGGGGAGGTTTTGAGGGGGTATCCGGGATAGGGAGGTTTTGAGGGGGTGTCCGGGATGGGGAGGTTTTGAGGGGGTATCCGGGATAGGGAGGGTTTGAGGGGGTGTCCGGGATAGGGAGGTTTTGAGGGGGTATCCGGGATGGGGAGGTTTTGAGGGGGTATCCGGGATAGGGAGGTTTTGAGGGGGTATCCGGGATAGGGAGGTTTTGAGGGGGTATCCGGGATAGGGAGGGTTGGAGGGGGTATCCGGGATGGGGAGGTTTTGAGGGGGTATCCGGGATGGGGAGGGTTGGAGGGGGTATCCGGGATGGGGAGGTTTTGAGGGGGTATCCGGGATGGGGAGGTTTTGAGGGGGTATCCGGGATGGGGAGGTTTTGAGGGGGTATCCGGGATGGGGAGGTTTTGAGGGGGTATCCGGGATAGCGGGGCTCGGGTTTCTGTCTTGTTGCTGGGCCCAGCCCTGTTTCCTGGTTCTGACCCCACTCCCCCCGGGTGTGTTTCAGGGTTTGAGGAAGTCTCGGAGAATGTTCCGGCCGTGTGTCCGACCGAGGACCCTCCCCCCTACTCCCCGCTGACCAGTCCGGACAGTGGGACCAGCCCCATGATTAACTGTCGGGTCTGTCAATCCCTCATCAACGTGGAGGGCAAAATGCAGCAACACGTGGTCAAGTGTGGCATCTGCAACGAAGCAACGGTGAGAGCGGGGGGTCCGGGGGCGGAGCTGGGGGTCTGGGGGGAGTGGGGTGTGGAGCTGGGGGTCTGGGGTTGGAGCTGGGGGTCTGGGGGAGTGGGGTGTGGAGCTGGGGGTCTGGGGTGTGGAGCTGGGGGTCTGGGGTGTGGAGCTGGGGGTCTGGGGTGTGGAGCTGGGGGTCTGGGGTTGGAGCTGGGGGTCTGGGGTTGGAGCTGGGGGTCTGGGGGGAGTGGGGTGTGGAGCTGGGGGTCTGGGGTTGGAGCTGGGGGTCTGGGGTTGGAGCTGGGGGTCTGGGGGGAGTGGGGTGTGGAGCTGGGGGTCTGGGGTTGGAGCTGGGGGTCTGGGGGGAGTGGGGGGAGCTGGGGGTCTGGGGGGAGTGGGGTGTGGAGCTGGGGGTCTGGGGTTGGAGCTGGGGGTCTGGGGTTGGAGCTGGGGGTCTGGGGGGGGTTGGAGCTGGGGGGTCTGGGGTTGGAGCTGGGGGTCTGGGGTTGGAGCTGGGGGTCTGGGGTTGGAGCTGGGGGTCTGGGGGGAGTGGGGTGTGGAGCTGGGGGTCTGGGGTTGGAGCTGGGGGTCTGGGGTTGGAGCTGGGGGTCTGGGGTTGGAGCTGGGGGTCTGGGGTTGGAGCTGGGGGTCTGGGGAGGGTGGGAGCTGGGGGTCTGGGGAGGGTGGGAGCTGGGGGTCTGGGGTTGGAGCTGGGGGTCTGGGGTTGGAGCTGGGGGTCTGGGGAGGGCGGAGCTGGGGGGTCTGGGGAGGGTGGGAGCTGGGGGTCTGGGGTTGGAGCTGGGGGTCTGGGGGTGGAGCTGGGGGTCTGGGGAGGGTGGAGCTGGGGGGTCTGGGGAGGGTGGGAGCTGGGGGTCTGGGGAGGGTGGGAGCTGGGGGTCTGGGGAGGGTGGGAGCTGGGGGTCTGGGGAGGGTGGGAGCTGGGGGTCTGGGGAGGGTGGGAGCTGGGGGTCTGGGGAGGGTGGGAGCTGGGGGTCTGGGGAGGGTGGGAGCTGGGGGTCTGGGGAGGGTGGGAGCTGGGGGTCTGGGGAGGGTGGGAGCTGGGGGTCTGGGGAGGGCGGAGCTGGGGGTCTGGGGAGGGTGGGAGCTGGGGGTCTGGGGAGGGCGGAGCTGGGGGTCTGGGGAGGGTGGGAGCTGGGGGTCTGGGGAGGGTGGGAGCTGGGGGTCTGGGGAGGGTGGGAGCTGGGGGTCTGGGGAGGGCGGAGCTGGGGGGTCTGGGGAAGGCGGAGCTGGGGGTCTGGGGAAGGCGGAGCTGGGGGTCTGGGGAGGGTGGGAGCTGGGGGGTCTGGGGAGGGTGGGAGCTGGGGGGTCTGGGGAGGGTGGGAGCTGGGGGTCTGGGGAGGGTGGGAGCTGGGGGTCTGGGGAGGGTTGGAGCTGGGGGTCTGGGGAGGGTGGGAGCTGGGGGTCTGGGGAGGGTGGGAGCTGGGGGTCTGGGGAGGGCGGAGCTGGGGGGTCTGGGGAGGGTGGGAGCTGGGGGTCTGGGGTTGGAGCTGGGGGTCTGGGGTTGGAGCTGGGGGTCTGGGGAGGGTGGGAGCTGGGGGTCTGGGGTTGGAGCTGGGGGTCTGGGGTTGGAGCTGGGGGTCTGGGGAGGGTGGGAGCTGGGGGTCTGGGGAGGGTGGGAGCTGGGGGTCTGGGGAGGGTGGGAGCTGGGGGTCTGGGGAGGGTGGGAGCTGGGGTCTGGGGAGGGTGGGAGCTGGGGGTCTGGGGAGGGTGGGAGCTGGGGGTCTGGGGAGGGCGGAGCTGGGGGTCTGGGGAGGGTGGGAGCTGGGGGTCTGGGGAGGGCGGAGCTGGGGGTCTGGGGAGGGTGGGAGCTGGGGGTCTGGGGAGGGTGGGAGCTGGGGGTCTGGGGAGGGTGGGAGCTGGGGGTCTGGGGGGGGTGGGAGCTGGGGGTCTGGGGAGGGTGGGAGCTGGGGGTCTGGGGAGGGTGGGAGCTGGGGGTCTGGGGGGGGTGGGAGCTGGGGGGTCTGGGGAGGGTGGGAGCTGGGGGGTCTGGGGAGGGTGGGAGCTGGGGGTCTGGGGAGGGTGGGAGCTGGGGGGTCTGGGGGGGGTGGGAGCTGGGGGTCTGGGGAGGGTGGGAGCTGGGGGTCTGGGGAGGGTGGGAGCTGGGGGTCTGGGGGGGGTGGGAGCTGGGGGTCTGGGGAGGGTGGGAGCTGGGGGTCTGGGGAGGGTGGGAGCTGGGGGGTCTGGGGAGGGTGGGAGCTGGGGGGGTCTGGGGAAGGTGGGAGCTGGGGGTCTGGGGAGGGCGGAGCTGGGGGTCTGGGGGGGGTGGGAGCTGGGGGTCTGGGGAGGGTGGGAGCTGGGGGTCTGGGGAGGGTTGGAGCTGGGGGTCTGGGGAGGGTGGGAGCTGGGGGTCTGGGGAGGGTTGGAGCTGGGGGTCTGGGGAGGGTGGGAGCTGGGGGTCTGGGGTTGGAGCTGGGGGTCTGGGGAAGGCGGAGCTGGGGGTCTGGGGAGGGTGGGAGCTGGGGGTCTGGGGAAGGCGGAGCTGGGGGGTCTGGGGAAGGCGGAGCTGGGGGTCTGGGGTGGGGGGGCGTCGGAGCTGGGGGTCCGGTGGGGGGGTCGGAGCTGGGGGTCCGGGGGGGTGGGGAGGGGGAGGTCTGGGGTGGGGTGGGGAAGGGGAGGTGCTGGATCCCTGTGCCGGGGTGGGGGGAAGGGGAGGGGGTGGGGGGAGGGCAGGTGCAGATTCCCTGTCCCGGGGGGATCTGGGGGTGGGGGCTGCGGAGGGGGAGGTGCAGGTTCCCTATCCCGGGGAGTCTGGTGGGGGGGAGGGAAGGGGCTGGTTCCCTGTGACGTGTTTGGGGACCTGCAGTGGGGAATGTACCCGCTGGGTGTGATGCCGCTGTGGCTGAAGTGCCTTTCACTGTCTTACCCTCATTTGCCCCCACAGCCGATTAAGAATGCACCAGCGGGGAAGAAATATGTCAGATGTCCATGTAACTGTCTCCTGATTTGTAAAGTCACCTCACAGAGGATTGCCTGTCCCCGACCTTATTGGTAAGAGAATCCGGCTCATTCATATATCTCCCTGAGAGAGAGAGGGACTGAGAGACACCAGTCAGTGTACAGATATCTCCCTGAGAGAGAGAGAGGGGACTGAGAGACACCAGTCAGTGTACAGATATCTCCCTGAGAGAGAGAGGGGACTGAGAGACACCAGTCAGTGTACAGATATCTCCCTGAGAGAGAGAGAGGGGACTGAGAGACACCAGTCAGTGTACAGATATCTCCCTGAGAGAGAGGGGACTGAGAGACACCAGTCAGTGTACAGATATCTCCCTGAGAGAGAGAGAGGGGACTGAGAGACACCAGTCAGTGTACAGATATCTCCCTGAGAGAGGGACTGAGAGACACCAGTCAGTGTACAGATATCTCCCTGGAGAGAGAGAGGGGACTGAGAGACACCAGTCAGTGTACAGATATCTCCCTGAGAGAGAGAGAGGGGACTGAGAGACACCAGTCAGTGTACAGATATCTCCCTGAGAGAGAGAGGGGACTGAGAGACACCAGTCAGTGTACAGATATCTCCCTGAGAGAGAGGGGACTGAGAGACACCAGTCAGTGTACAGATATCTCCCTGAGAGAGAGAGAGGGACTGAGAGACACCAGTCAGTGTACAGATATCTCCCTGAGAGAGAGAGGGACTGAGAGACACCAGTCAGTGTACAGATATCTCCCTGAGAGAGAGAGAGGACTGAGAGACACCAGTCAGTGTACAGATATCTCCCTGAGAGAGAGAGGGGACTGAGAGACACCAGTCAGTGTACAGATATCTCCCTGAGAGAGAGAGGGGACTGAGAGACACCAGTCAGTGTACCAATATCTCCCTGAGAGAGAGAGGGGACTGAGAGACACCAGTCAGTGTACAAATATCTCCCTGAGAGAGAGAGGGGACTGAGAGACACCAGTCAGTGTACAGATATCTCCCTGAGAGAGAGAGGGGACTGAGAGACACCAGTCAGTGTACAGATATCTCCCTCAGAGAGAGAGAGGGGACTGAGAGACACCAGTCAGTGTACAGATATCTCCCTGAGAGAGAGAGGGGACTGTGAGACACCAGTCAGTGTACAGATATCTCGCTGAGAGAGAGAGAGAGGGGGTTGTCTTTTTATGAGGAAAGGTTGGACAGGCTATGCTTGTATCCACTGGAGTTTAGAAGAGTAAGAGATGATTGACTGAGAGACACCAGTCAGTCTACAGATATCTCCCTGAGAGAGAAAGGGGACTGAGAGACACCAGTCAGTGTACAGATATCTCCCTGAGAGAGAGAGGGGACTGAGAGACACCAGTCAGTGTATAGATATCTCCCTGAGAGAGAGAGGGGACTGAGAGACACCAGTAAGTCTACAGATATCTCCCTGAGAGAGAGAGGGGACTGAGAGACACCAGTAAGTCTACAGATATCTCCCTGAGAGAGAGAGGGGACTGAGAGACACCAGTCAGTGTACAGATATCTCCCTGAGAGGGGACTGAGAGACACCAGTCAGTGTGCAGATATCTCCCTGAGAGAGAGAGGGGACTGAGAGACACCAGTCAGTGTACAGATATCTCCCTGAGAGAGGGAGGACTGAGAGACACCCATCAGTGTACAGATATCTCCCTGAGAGAGAGGGGACTGAGACACCAGTCAGTGTACAGATATCTCCCAGAGAGAGAGAGGGGACTGAGAGACACCAGTCAGTGTACAGATTTCTCCCTGAGAGAGAGGGGACTGAGAGACACCAGTCAGTGTACAGATATCTCCCTGAGAGAGAGGGGACTGAGAGACACCAGTCAGTATACAGATATCTCCCTGAGAGAGAGGGGACTGAGAGACACCAGTCAGTGTACAGATATCTCCCAGAGAGAGAGAGGGGACTGAGAGACACCAGTCAGTGTACAGATATCTCCCTGAGAGAGAGAGAGGGGACTGAGAGACACCAGTCAGTGTACAGATATCTCCCTGAGAGAGAGAGAGGGGACTGAGAGACACCAGTCAGTGTACAGATATCTCCCTGAGAGAGAGAGAGGGGACTTAGAGACACCAGTCAGTGTACAGATATCTCCCTGAGAGAGAGAGAGGGGACTGAGAGACACCAGTCAGTGTACAGATATCTCCCTGAGAGAGAGGGGACTGAGAGACACCAGTCAGTGTACAGATATCTCCCTGAGAGAGAGAGAGGGGACTGAGAGACACCAGTCAGTGTACAGATATCTCCCTGAGAGAGAGAGAGGACTGAGTGACCCAGTCAGTGTACAGATATCTCCCTGAGAGAGAGGGACTGAGAGACACCAGTCAGTGTACAGATATCTCCCTGAGAGAAAGAGGGACTGAGAGACACCAGTCAGTGTACAGATATCTCCCTGAGAGAGAGAGAGGGGACTGAGAGACACCAGTCAGTGTACAGATATCTCCCTGAGAGAGAGGGGACTGAGAGACACCAGTCAGTGTACAGATATCTCCCTGAGAGAGAGAGAGAGAGGACTGAGAGACACCAGTCAGTGTACAGATATCTCCCTGAGAGAGAGAGACTGAGAGACACCAGTCAGTGTACAGATATCTCCCTGAGAGAGAGGGGACTGTGAGACACCAGTCAGTGTACAGATATCTTCCTGAGAGAGAGAGGGGACTGAGAGACACCAGTCAGTGTACAGATATCTCCCTGAGAGAGAGAGGGGACTGAGAGACACCAGTCAGTGTACAGATATCTCCCAGAGAGAGAGAGAGGGGACTGAGAGACACCAGTCAGTGTACAGATATCTCCCTGAGAGAGAGAGGGGACTGAGAGACACCAGTCAGTGTACAGATATCTCCCTGAGAGAGGGGACTGAGAGACACCAGTCAGTGTACAGATATCTCCCTGAGAGAGAGGGGACTGAGAGACACCAGTCAGTGTACAGATATCTCCCTGAGAGAGAGAGGGGACTGAGAGACACCAGTCAGTGTACAGATATCTCCCTGAGAGAGAGAGGGGACTGAGTGACACCAGTCAGTGTACAGATATCTCCCTGAGAGAGAGAGGGGACTGCGAGACACCAGTCAGTATACAGATATCTCCCTGAGAGAGAGAGCGGACTGAGAGACACCAGTCAGTGTACAGATATCTCCCTGAGAGAGAGAGGGGACTGAGACACACCAGTCAGTGTACAGATATCACCCTGAGAGAGAGAGAGAGAGACTGAGAGACACCAGTCAGTGTACAGATATCTCCCTGAGAGAGAGGGGACTGAGAGTCAGTGTACAGATATCTCCCTGAGAGAGAGAGGTGACTGAGAGACACCAGTCAGTGTACTGATATCTCCCTGAGAGAGAGAGGGGACTGCGAGACACCAGTCAGTCTACAGATATCTCCCTGAGAGGGGACTGAGAGACACCAGTCAGTGTACAGATATCTCCCTGAGTGAGAGAGGGGACTGAGGGACACCAGTCAGTGTACAGATATCTCCCTGAGAGAGAGGGGACTGTGAGACACCAGTCAGTGTACAGATATATCCCTGAGAGTGGGAGGGGACTGAGAGACACCAGTCAGTGTACAGATATCTCCCTGAGAGAGAGAGGGGACTGAGAGACACCAGTTTGTGTACAGATATCTCCCTGAGAGAGAGGGACTGAGAGACACCAGTCAGTATACAGATATCTCCCTGAGCGAGAGAGGGGACTGAGAGACACCAGTCAGTGTACAGATATCTCCCTCAGAGAGAGAGAGGGGACTGAGAGACACCAGTCAGTGTACAGATATCTCCCTGAGAGAGAGAGAGGGGACTGAGAGACACCAGTCAGTGTACAGATATCTCCCTGAGAGAGAGAGGGGACTGAGAGACACCAGTTTGTGTACAGATATCTCCCTGAGAGAGAGGGACTGAGAGACACCAGTCAGTATACAGATATCTCCCTGAGAGAGAGAGAGGGGACTGAGAGACACCAGTCAGTGTACATGATATCTCCCTGAGAGGGAGAGGACTGAGAGACACCAGTTAGTGTACAGATATCTCCCTGAGAGAGAGAGGGGACTGAGAGACACCAGTCAGTGTACAGATATCTCCCTGAGAGAGAGAGAGGGGACTGAGAGACACCAGTCAGTGTATAGATATCTCCCTAAGAGAGAGAGGACTGAGAGACACCAGTCAGTGTACAGATACCTCCCTGAGAGAGAGGGGACTGAGAGACACCAGTCAGTCTACAGATATCTCCCTGAGAGAGAGAGGGGACTGAGAGACACCAGTCAGTCTACAGATATCTCCCTGAGAGGGGACTGAGAGACACCAGTCAGTGTACAGATATCTCCCTGAGAGAGAGGGGACTGAGAGACACCAGTCAGTCTACAGATATCTCCCTGAGAGGGGACTGAGGGACACCAGTCAGTGTACAGATATCTCCCTGAGAGAGAGGGGACTGAGAGACACCAGTCAGTGTACAGATATATCCCTGAGAGTGGGAGGGGACTGAGAGACACCAGTCAGTGTACAGATATCTCCCTGAGAGAGAGAGGGGACTGAGAGACACCAGTTTGTGTACAGATATCTCCCTGAGAGAGAGGGACTGAGAGACACCAGTCAGTATACAGATATCTCCCTGAGAGAGAGAGGGGACTGAGAGACACCAGTCAGTGTACAGATATCTCCCTCAGAGAGAGAGAGGGGACTGAGAGGCACCAGTCAGTGTACAGATATCTCCCTGAGAGAGAGAGGGGACTGAGAGACACCAGTTTGTGTACAGATATCTCCCTGAGAGAGAGGGACTGAGAGACACCAGTCAGTATACAGATATCTCCCTGAGAGAGAGAGAGGGGACTGAGAGACACCAGTCAGTGTACATGATATCTCCCTGAGAGGGAGAGGACTGAGAGACACCAGTTAGTGTACAGATATCTCCCTGAGAGAGAGAGGGGACTGAAAGACACCAGTCAGTGTACAAATATCTCCCTGAGAGAGAGGGGACTGAGAGACACCAGTCAGTGTACAGATATCACCCTGAGAGAGAGAGGGGACTGAAAGACACCAGTCAGTGTACAAATATCTCCCTGAGAGAGAGGGGACTGAGAGACACCAGTCAGTGTACAGATATCTCCCTGAGAGAGAGAGGGGACTGAGAGACACCAGTCAGTGTACAGATATCTCCCTGAGAGAGGGACTGAGAGACACCAGTCAGTGTACAGATATCTCCCTGAGAGAGTGAGAGGGGACTGAAAGACACCAGTCAGTGTACAAATATCTCCCTGAGAGAGAGGGGACTGAGAGACACCAGTCAGTGTACAGATATCTCCCTGAGAGAGAGATGGGACTGAGAGACACCAGTCAGTGTACAGATATCTCCCTGAGAGAGAGAGGGGACTGAGAGACACCAGTCAGTGTACAGATATCTCCCTGAGAGAGTGAGAGGGGACTGAGAGACACCAGTCAGTGTACAGATATCTCCCTAAGAGAGAGAGGACTGAGAGACACCAGTCAGTGTGCAGATATCTCCCTGAGATAGAGGGGACTGAGAGACACCAGTCAGTGTACAGATATCTCCCTGAGAGAGAGGGGACTGAGAGACACCAGTCAGTGTACAGATATCTCCCTGAGAGAGAGGGGACTGAGAGACACCAGTCAGTGTACAGATATCTCCCTGAGAGAGAGGGGACTGAGAGACACCAGTCAGTATACAGATATCTCCCTGAGTGAGAGGGGACTGAGAGACACCAGTCAGTGTACAGATATCTCCCTGAGAGAGAGAGAGGGGACTGAGAGACACCAGTCAGTGTACAGATATCTCCCTGAGAGAGAGAGAGGGGACTGAGAGACACCAGTCAGTGTACAGATATCTCCCAGAGAGAGAGAGGGGACTGAGAGGCACCAGTCAGTGTACAGATATCTCCCTGAGAGAGAGGAGACTGAGAGACACCAGTCAGTGGACAGCTATCTCCCTGAGAGAGAGAGAGGGGACTGAGAGACTCCAGTCAGTGTACAGATATCTCTCTGAGTGGGGACTGAGAGACACCAGTCAGTGTACAGATATCTCCCTGAGAGAGAGAGGGGACTGAGAGACACCAGTCAGTGTATAGATATCTCCCTGAGAGAGAGAGGGAACTGAGAGACACCAGTCAGTGTACAGATATCTCCCTGAGAGAGAGGGGACTGAGAGACACCAGTCAGTATACAGATATCTCCCTGAGAGAGTGGGGACTGAGAGACACCAGTCAGTGTACAGATATCTCCCAGAGAGAGAGAGGGGACTGAGAGACACCAGTCAGTGTACAGATATCTCCCTGAGAGAGAGGGGACTGAGAGACACCAGTCAGTGTACAGATATCTCCCTGAGAGAGAGAGGACTGAGAGACACCCATCAGTGTACAGATATCTCCCTGAGAGAGAGGGGACTGAGAGACACCAGTCAGTATACAGATATCTCTCTGAGAGAGAGGGGACTGAGAGACACCAGTCAGTGTACAGATATCTCCCAGAGAGAGAGAGGGGACTGAGAGACACCAGTCAGTGTACAGATATCTCCCTGAGAGAGAGGGGACTGAGAGACACCAGTCAGTGTACAGATATCTCCCTGAGAGAGAGAGGGGACTGAGAGACACCAGTCAGTGTACAGATATCTCCCTGAGAGAGAGAGGGGACTGAGAGACACCAGTCAGTGTACAGATATCTCCCTGAGAGAGAGGGGACTGAGAGACACCAGTCAGTGTACAGATATCTCCCTGAGAGAGAGGGGACTGAGAGACACCAGTCAGTGTACAGATATCTCCCTGAGAGAGAGAGGGGACTGAGAGACACCAGTCAGTGTACAGATATCTCCCTGAGAGAGAGGGGACTGAGAGACATCAGTCAGTGTACAGATATCTCCCTGAGAGAGAGAGGGGACTGAGAGACACCAGTCAGTGTACAGATATCTCCCTGAGAGAGAGGGGACTGAGAGACACCAGTCAGTATACAGATATCTCCCTGAGAGAGAGGAGACTGAGAGACACCAGTCAGTGTACAGATATCTCCCTGAGAGAGAGAGAGGGGACTGAGAGACACCAGTCAGTGTACAGATATCTCCCTGAGAGAGAGAGAGGGGACTGAGAGACTCCAGTCAGTGTACAGATATCTCCCTGAGAGAGAGAGGGGACTTAGAGACACCAGTCAGTGTATAGATATCTCCCTGAGAGAGAGAGGGAACTGAGAGACACCAGTCAGTGTACAGATATCTCCCTGAGAGAGAGAGGGGACTGAGAGACACCAGTCAGTGTATAGATATCTCCCTGAGAGAGAGAGGGGACTGAGAGACACCAGTAAGTCTACAGATATCTCCCTGAGAGAGAGGGGACTGAGAGACACCAGTAAGTCTACAGATATCGCCCTGAGAGAGAGAGGGGACTGAGAGACACCAGTCAGTGTACAGATATCTCCCTGAGGGGGGACTGAGAGACACCAGTCAGTGTACAGATATCTCCCTGAGAGAGAGAGGGGACTGAGAGACACCAGTCAGTGTACAGATACCTCCCTGAGAGAGAGAGGACTGAGAGACACCCATCAGTGTACAGATATCTCCCTGAGAGAGAGGGGCCTGAGAGACACCAGTCAGTGTACAGATATCTCCCAGAGAGAGAGAGGGGACTGAGAGACACCAGTCAGTGTACAGATATCTCCCTGAGAGAGAGGGGACTGAGAGACACCAGTCAGTGTACAGATATCTCCCTGAGAGAGAGGGGACTGAGAGACACCAGTCAGTATACAGATATCTCCCTGAGAGAGAGGGGACTGATAGACACCAGTCAGTGTACAGATATCTCCCAGAGAGAGAGAGGGGACTGAGAGACACCAGTCAGTGTACAGATATCTCCCTGAGAGAGAGAGGAGACTGAGAGGCACCAGTCAGTGTACGGATATCTCCCTGAGATAGAGGGGACTGAGAGACACCAGTCAGTGTACAGATATCTCCCTGAGAGAGAGAGAGGGGACTGAGAGACACCAGTCAGTGTACAGATATCTCCCTGAGAGAGAGAGGGGACTGAGAGACACCAGTCAGTGTACAGATATCTCCCTGAGAGAGAGTGGGGACTGAGAGACACCAGTCAGTGTACAGATATCTCGCTGAGAGCGAGAGGGGACTGAGAGACGCCAGTCAGTATACAGATATCTCCCTGAGAGAGAGAGGGGACTGAGAGACTCCAGTCAGTGTACAGATATCTCCCTGAGAGAGAGAGAGGGGACTGAGAGACACCAGTCAGTGTACAGATATCTCCCTGAGAGAGAGAGGGACTGAGAGACACCAGCCAATATACAGATATCTCCCTGAGAGAGAGAGGGGACTGAGAGACACCAGTCAGTGTATAGATATCTCCCTGAGAGAGAGAGGGGACTGAGAGACACCAGTCAGTGTACAGATATCTCCCTGAGAGAGAGAGGGGATTGAGAGACACCAGTCAGTGTATAGATATCTCCCTGAGAGAGAGAGGGGACTGAGAGACACCAGTCAGTCTACAGATATCTCCCTGAGAGAGAGAGAGGACTGAGAGACAACAGTCAGTGTACAGATATCTCCCTGAGAGAGAGGGGGGACTGAGAGACACCAGTCAGTGTACAGATATCTCCCTGATAGAGAGAGGGGACTGAAAGACACCAGTCAGTGTGCAGATATCTCCCTGAGAGAGAGAGGGGACTGAGAAACACCAGTCAGTGTGCAGATGTCTCCCTGAGAGAGAGGGGACTGAGAAACACCAGTCAGTGTACAGATATCTCCCTGAGAGAGAGAGGGGACTGTGAGACACCAGTCAGTGTACAGATATCTCGCTGAGAGAGAGAGGGGACTGAGAGACACCAGTCAGTATACAGATATCTCCCTGAGATAGAGAGGGGACTGAGAGACACCAGTCAGTGTACAGATAGCTCCCTGAGAGAGAGGGTACTGAGAAACACCAGTCAGTGTACAGATATCACCCTGAGAGAGAGGGGACTGAGAGACACCAGTCAGTCTACAGATATCTCCCTGAGAGAGAGAGAGAGAGAGAGAGTGAGAGGGCACTGAGAGACACCAGTCAGTCTACAGATATCTCCCTCAGAGAGAGAGCGGACTGAGAGACACCAGTCAGTCTACAGATATCTCCCTGAGAGAGAGTGGACTTAGAGACACCAGTCAGTGGACAGATATCTCCCTGAGAGAGAGAGGGGACTGAGAGACCCCAGTCAGTGTACAGATATCTCCCTGAGAGAGAGGGGACTGAGAGACACCAGTCAGTGTACAGATATCTCCCTGAGAGAGAGAGAGGGGACTGAGAGACACCAGTCAGTGTACAGATATCTCCCTGAGAGAGGGAGGGGACTGAGAGACACCAGTCAGTCTCCAGATATCTCCCTGAGAGAGAGAGGGGACTGAGAGACACCAGTCAGTCTACAGATATCTCCCTGAGAGAGAGGGGACTGAGAGACACCAGTCAGTGTACAGATATCTCCCTGAGAGAGAGAGGGACTGAGAGACACCAGCCAATATACAGATATCTCCCTGAGAGAGAGAGGGGACTGAGAGACACCAGTCAGTGTATAGATATCTCCCTGAGAGAGAGAGGGGACTGAGAGACACCAGTCAGTGTACAGATATCTCCCTGAGAGAGAGAGGGGATTGAGAGACACCAGTCAGTGTATAGATATCTCCCTGAGAGAGAGAGGGGACTGAGAGACACCAGTCAGTCTACAGATATCTCCCTGAGAGAGAGAGAGGACTGAGAGACACCAGTCAGTGTACAGATATCTCCCTGAGAGAGAGGGGGGACTAAGAGACACCAGTCAGTGTACCGATATCTCCCTGAGAGAGAGGGGACTGAGAGACACCAGTCAGTGTACAGATATCTCCCTGAGAGAGAGGGGACTGAGAAACACCAGTCAGTGTACAGATATCTCCCTGAGAGAGAGAGGGGACTGAGAGACACCAGTCAGTGTACAGATATCTCCCTGAGAGAGAGGGGACTGAGAGACACCAGTCAGTCTACAGATATCTCCCTGAGAGAGAGAGAGAGAGAGAGAGTGAGAGGGGACTGAGAGACACCAGTCAGTTTACAGATATCTCCCTGAGGGAGAGAGGAGACTGAGAGACACCAGTCAGTCTACAGATATCTCCCTGAGAGGGGACTGAGAGACACCAGTCAGTGTACAGATATCTCCCTGAGAGAGAGAGGGGACTGAGAGACACCAGTCAGTGTACAGATATCTCCCTGAGAGAGAGGGGACTGAGAGACACCAGTCAGTGTACAGATATCTCCCTGAGAGAGGGAGGGGACTGAGAGACACCAGTCAGTCTCCAGATATCTCCCTGAGAGAGAGAGGGGACTGAGAGACACCAGTCAGTGTACAGATATCTCCCTCAGAGAGAGAGAGAGGGGACTGAGAGACACCAGTCAGTGTACAGATATCTCCCTGAGAGAGAGAGAGGGGACTGAGAGACACCTGTTTGTGTACAGATATCTCCCTGAGAGAGAGGGACTGAGAGACACCAGTCAGTGTACAGATATCTCCCTGAGAGTGAGAGAGGGGACTGAGAGACACCAGTCAGTCTACAGATATCTCCCTGAGAGAGAGAGGGGACTGAGAGACACCAGTCAGTGTACAGATATCTCCCTCAGAGAGAGAGAGGGGACTGAGAGACACCAGTCAGTGTACAGATATCTCCCTGAGAGAGAGAGAGGGGACTGAGAGACACCAGTTTGTGTACAGATATCTCCCTGAGAGAGAGAGGGGACTGAGAGACACCAGTCAGTGTACAGATATCTCCCTGAGAGAGAGGGGACTGAGAGACACCAGTCAGTGTACAGATATCTCCCTGAGAGAGGGAGGGGACTGAGAGACACCAGTCAGTCTCCAGATATCTCCCTGAGAGAGAGAGGGGACTGAGAGACACCAGTAAGTCTACAGATATCTCCCTGAGAGAGAGGGGACTGAGAGACACCAGTAAGTCTACAGATATCGCCCTGAGAGAGAGAGGGGACTGAGAGACACCAGTCAGTGTACAGATATCTCCCTGAGAGGGGACTGAGAGACACCAGTCAGTGTACAGATATCTCCCTGAGAGAGAGAGGGGACTGAGAGACACCAGTCAGTGTACAGATATCTCCCTGAGAGAGAGAGGACTGAGAGACACCCATCAGTGTACAGATATCTCCCTGAGAGAGAGGGGACTGAGAGACACCAGTCAGTGTACAGATATCTCCCAGAGAGAGAGAGGGGACTGAGAGACACCAGTCAGTGTACAGATATCTCCCTGAGAGAGAGGGGACTGAGAGACACCAGTCAGTGTACAGATATCTCCCTGAGAGAGAGGGGACTGAGAGACACCAGTCAGTATACAGATATCTCCCTGAGAGAGAGGGGACTGATAGACACCAGTCAGTGTACAGATATCTCCCAGAGAGAGAGAGGGGACTGAGAGACACCAGTCAGTGTACAGATATCTCCCTGAGAGAGAGAGGAGACTGAGAGGCACCAGTCAGTGTACGGATATCTCCCTGAGATAGAGGGGACTGAGAGACACCAGTCAGTGTACAGATATCTCCCTGAGAGAGAGAGAGGGGACTGAGAGACACCAGTCAGTGGACAGATATCTCCCTGAGAGAGAGAGGGGACTGAGAGACACCAGTCAGTGTACAGATATCTCCCTCAGAGAGAGAGAGGGGACTGTGAGACGCCAGTCAGTATACAGATATCTCCCTGAGAGAGAGAGGGGACTGAGAGACTCCAGTCAGTGTACAGATATCTCCCTGAGAGAGAGAGAGGGGACTGAGAGACACCAGTCAGTGTACAGATATCTCCCTGAGAGAGAGAGGGACTGAGAGACACCAGCCAATATACAGATATCTCCCTGAGAGAGAGAGGGGACTGAGAGACACCAGTCAGTGTATAGATATCTCCCTGAGAGAGAGAGGGGACTGAGAGACACCAGTCAGTGTACAGATATCTCCCTGAGAGAGAGAGGGGATTGAGAGACACCAGTCAGTGTATAGATATCTCCCTGAGAGAGAGAGGGGACTGAGAGACACCAGTCAGTCTACAGATATCTCCCTGAGAGAGAGAGAGGACTGAGAGACAACAGTCAGTGTACAGATATCTCCCTGAGAGAGAGGGGGGACTGAGAGACACCAGTCAGTGTACAGATATCTCCCTGATAGAGAGAGGGGACTGAAAGACACCAGTCAGTGTGCAGATATCTCCCTGAGAGAGAGAGGGGACTGAGAAACACCAGTCAGTGTGCAGATGTCTCCCTGAGAGAGAGGGGACTGAGAAACACCAGTCAGTGTACAGATATCTCCCTGAGAGAGAGAGGGGACTGTGAGACACCAGTCAGTGTACAGATATCTCGCTGAGAGAGAGAGGGGACTGAGAGACACCAGTCAGTATACAGATATCTCCCTGAGATAGAGAGGGGACTGAGAGACACCAGTCAGTGTACAGATAGCTCCCTGAGAGAGAGGGTACTGAGAAACACCAGTCAGTGTACAGATATCACCCTGAGAGAGAGGGGACTGAGAGACACCAGTCAGTCTACAGATATCTCCCTGAGAGAGAGAGAGAGAGAGAGAGTGAGAGGGCACTGAGAGACACCAGTCAGTCTACAGATATCTCCCTCAGAGAGAGAGCGGACTGAGAGACACCAGTCAGTCTACAGATATCTCCCTGAGAGAGAGTGGACTGAGAGACACCAGTCAGTGGACAGATATCTCCCTGAGAGAGAGAGGGGACTGAGAGACCCCAGTCAGTGTACAGATATCTCCCTGAGAGAGAGGGGACTGAGAGACACCAGTCAGTGTACAGATATCTCCCTGAGAGAGAGAGAGGGGACTGAGAGACACCAGTCAGTGTACAGATATCTCCCTGAGAGAGGGAGGGGACTGAGAGACACCAGTCAGTCTCCAGATATCTCCCTGAGAGAGAGAGGGGACTGAGAGACACCAGTCAGTCTACAGATATCTCCCTGAGAGAGAGGGGACTGAGAGACACCAGTCAGTGTACAGATATCTCCCTGAGAGAGAGAGGGACTGAGAGACACCAGCCAATATACAGATATCTCCCTGAGAGAGAGAGGGGACTGAGAGACACCAGTCAGTGTATAGATATCTCCCTGAGAGAGAGAGGGGACTGAGAGACACCAGTCAGTGTACAGATATCTCCCTGAGAGAGAGAGGGGATTGAGAGACACCAGTCAGTGTATAGATATCTCCCTGAGAGAGAGAGGGGACTGAGAGACACCAGTCAGTCTACAGATATCTCCCTGAGAGAGAGAGAGGACTGAGAGACACCAGTCAGTGTACAGATATCTCCCTGAGAGAGAGGGGGGACTAAGAGACACCAGTCAGTGTACCGATATCTCCCTGAGAGAGAGGGGACTGAGAGACACCAGTCAGTGTACAGATATCTCCCTGAGAGAGAGGGGACTGAGAAACACCAGTCAGTGTACAGATATCTCCCTGAGAGAGAGAGGGGACTGAGAGACACCAGTCAGTGTACAGATATCTCCCTGAGAGAGAGGGGACTGAGAGACACCAGTCAGTCTACAGATATCTCCCTGAGAGAGAGAGAGAGAGAGAGAGTGAGAGGGGACTGAGAGACACCAGTCAGTTTACAGATATCTCCCTGAGGGAGAGAGGAGACTGAGAGACACCAGTCAGTCTACAGATATCTCCCTGAGAGGGGACTGAGAGACACCAGTCAGTGTACAGATATCTCCCTGAGAGAGAGAGGGGACTGAGAGACACCAGTCAGTGTACAGATATCTCCCTGAGAGAGAGGGGACTGAGAGACACCAGTCAGTGTACAGATATCTCCCTGAGAGAGGGAGGGGACTGAGAGACACCAGTCAGTCTCCAGATATCTCCCTGAGAGAGAGAGGGGACTGAGAGACACCAGTCAGTGTACAGATATCTCCCTCAGAGAGAGAGAGAGGGGACTGAGAGACACCAGTCAGTGTACAGATATCTCCCTGAGAGAGAGAGAGGGGACTGAGAGACACCTGTTTGTGTACAGATATCTCCCTGAGAGAGAGGGACTGAGAGACACCAGTCAGTGTACAGATATCTCCCTGAGAGTGAGAGAGGGGACTGAGAGACACCAGTCAGTCTACAGATATCTCCCTGAGAGAGAGAGGGGACTGAGAGACACCAGTCAGTGTACAGATATCTCCCTCAGAGAGAGAGAGGGGACTGAGAGACACCAGTCAGTGTACAGATATCTCCCTGAGAGAGAGAGAGGGGACTGAGAGACACCAGTTTGTGTACAGATATCTCCCTGAGAGAGAGAGGGGACTGAGAGACACCAGTCAGTGTACAGATATCTCCCTGAGAGAGAGGGGACTGAGAGACACCAGTCAGTGTACAGATATCTCCCTGAGAGAGGGAGGGGACTGAGAGACACCAGTCAGTCTCCAGATATCTCCCTGAGAGAGAGAGGGGACTGAGAGACACCAGTCAGTGTACAGATATCTCCCTCAGAGAGAGAGAGGGGACTGAGAGACACCAGTCAGTGTACAGATATCTCCCTGAGAGAGAGAGAGGGGACTGAGAGACACCAGTTTGTGTACAGATATCTCCCTGAGAGAGAGGGACTGAGAGACACCAGTCAGTGTACAGATATCTCCCTGAGAGTGAGAGTGGGGACTGAGAGACACCAGTCAGTCTACAGATATCTCCCTGAGAGAGAGAGGGGACTGAGAGACACCAGTCAGTGTACAGATATCTCCCTCAGAGAGAGAGAGGGGACTGAGAGACACCAGTCAGTGTACAGATATCTCCCTGAGAGAGAGAGAGGGGACTGAGAGACACCAGTTTGTGTACAGATATATCCCTGAGAGAGAGGGACTGAGAGACACCAGTCATTGTACAGATATCTCCCTGAGAGAGAGAGAGGGGACTGAGAGACACCAGTCAGTGTACATGATATCTCCCTGAGAGGGAGAGGACTGAGAGACACCAGTTAGTGTACAGATATCTCCCTGTGAGAGATAGGGGACTGAGAGACACCAGTCATTGTACAGATATCTCCCTGAGAGAGAGGGGGACTGATAGACAAGAGTCAGTCTACAGATATCTCCCTGAGAGAGAGGCGACTGAGAGATACCAGTCAGTGTACAGATATCTCCCTGAGAGAGAGTGAGGACTGAGAGACACCAATCAGTGTACAGATATCTCCCTGAGAGAGAGAGAGGGGGACTGAGAGACACCAGACTGTCTCCAGATATCTCCCTGAGAGAGAGAGAGAGTTAGAGGGGATTGAGAGACACCAGTCAGTCTACAGATATCTCCCTGAGAGAGAGAGGGGACTGAGAGACACCAGTCAGTATACAGATATCTCCCTGAGAGAGAGAGGGGACTGATAGACACCAGTCAGTGTACAAATATCTCCCTGAGAGAGAGAGAGGACTGAGAGACACCAGTCAGTGTACAGATATCTCCCTGAGAGAGAGGGGACTGAGAGACACCAGTCAGTGTACAGATATCTCCCTGAGAGAGAGAGAGGGGACTGAGAGACACCAGTTAGTGTACAGATATCTCCCTGAGAGAGAGAGGGGACTGAGAGCCACCAGTCAGTCTACAGATATCTCCCTGAGAGGGGACTGAGAGACACCAGTCAGTGTACAGATATCTCCCTGAGAGAGAGAGGGGACTGAAAGACACCAGTCAGTGTGCAGATATCTCCCTGAGTGGGGACTGAGAGACACCAGTCAGTGTACAGATATCTCCCTGAGAGAGAGAGGGACTGAGTGACACCAGTCAGTGTACAGATATCTCCCTAAGAGAGAGAGGACTGAGAGACACCGGTCAGTGTACAGATATCTCCCTGAGAGAGAGAGGGGACTGAGAGACTCCAGTCACTGTACAGATATCTCGCTGAGAGCGAGAGGGGACTGAGAGACGCCAGTCAGTGTACAGATATCTTCCTGAGAGAGAGAGGGGACTGAGAGACACCAGTCAGTGTACAGATATCTCCCTGAGAGAGAGAGGGGACTGAGAAACACCAGTCAGTGTACAGATATCTCCCTGAGAGAGAGGGGACTGAGAGACACCAGTCAGTCTACAGATATCTCCCTGAGAGAGAGAGAGAGAGAGAGAGAGTGAGAGGGGACTGAGAGACACCAGTCAGTCTACAGATATCTCCCTGAGAGAGAGAGCGGACTGAGAGACACCAGTCAGTCTACAGATATCTCCCTGAGAGAGAGTGGACTGAGAGACACCAGTCAGTGTACAGATATCTCCCTGAGAGCGAGAGGGGACTGAGAGACACCAGTCAGTGTACAGATATCTCCCTGAGAGAGAGGGGACTGAGAGACACCAGTCAGTGTACAGATATCTCCCTGAGAGAGGGAGGGGACTAAGAGACACCAGTCAGTCTCCAGATATCTCCCTGAGAGTGAGAGGGGACTGAGAGACACCAGTCAGTCTACAGATATCTCCCTGAGAGAGAGGGGACTGAGAGACACCAGTCAGTGTACAGATATCTCCCTGAGAGAGAGAGGGTCTGAGAGACACCAGCCAATATACAGATATCTCCCTGAGAGAGAGAGGGGACTGAGAGACACCAGTCAGTGTATAGATATCTCCCTGAGAGAGAGAGGGGACTGAGAGACACCAGTCAGTGTACAGATATCTCCCTGAGAGAGAGAGGGGATTGAGGGACACCAGTCAGTGTATAGATATCTCCCTGAGAGAGAGAGGACTGAGAAACACCAGTCAGTCTACAGATATCTCCCTGAGAGAGAGAGAGGACTGAGAGACACCAATCAGTGTACAGATATCTCCCTGAGAGAGAGAGGGGACTGAGAGACACCAGACAGTGTACAGATATCTCCCTGAGAGAGATTGGGGACTGAGAGACACCAGTCAGTGTACAGATATCTCGCTGAGAGCGAGAGGGGACTGAGAGACGCCAGTCAGTATACAGATATCTCCCTGAGAGAGAGGGGGGACTGAGAGAGACCAGTCAGTGTACCGATATCTCCCTGAGAGAGAGGGGACTGAGAGACACCAGTCAGTGTACAGATATCTCGCTGAGAGAGCGAGGGGACTGAGAGACACCAGTCAGTAAACAGATATCTCCCTGAGAGAGAGAGGGGACTGATAGACACCAGTCAGTGTACAGATATCTCCCTGAGAGAGAGGGGACTGAGAGACACCAGTCAGTCTACAGATATCTTCCTGAGAGAGAGAGAGAGAGAGAGAGAGTGAGAGGGGACTGAGAGACACCAGTCAGTTTACAGATATCTCCCTGAGAGAGAGAGATGACTGAGAGACACCAGTCAGTCTACAGATATCTCCCTGAGAGGGGACTGAGAGACACCAGTCAGTGTACAGATATCTCCCTGAGAGAGAGAGGGGACTGAGAGACACCAGTCAGTGTACAGATATCTCCCTGAGAGAGAGGGGACTGAGAGACACCAGTCAGTGTACAGATATCTCCCTGAGAGAGGGAGGGGACTGAGAGACACCAGTCAGTCTCCAGATATCTCCCTGAGAGAGAGAGGGGACTGAGAGACACCAGTCAGTGTACAGATATCTCCCTCAGAGAGAGAGAGGGGACTGAGAGACACCAGTCAGTGTACAGATATCTCCCTGAGAGAGAGAGAGGGGACTGAGAGACACCAGTTTGTGTACAGATATCTCCCTGAGAGAGAGGGACTGAGAGACACCAGTCAGTGTACAGATATCTCCCTGAGAGTAAGAGAGGGGACTGAGAGACACCAGTTTGTGTACAGATATCTCCCTGAGAGAGAGGGACTGAGAGACACCAGTCAGTGTACAGATATCTCCCTGAGAGAGAGAGAGGGGACTGAGAGACACCAGTCAGTGTACATGATATCTCCCTGAGAGGGAGAGGACTGAGAGACACCAGTTAGTGTACAGATATCTCCCTGTGAGAGATAGGGGACTGAGAGACACCAGTCATTGTACAGATATCTCCCTGAGAGAGAGGGGGACTGATAGACAAGAGTCAGTCTACAGATATCTCCCTGAGAGAGAGGGGACTGAGAGATACCAGTCAGTGTACAGATATCTCCCTGAGAGAGAGAGAGGACTGAGAGACACCAGTCTGTCTACAGATATCTCCCTGAGAGAGAGAGAGAGTTAGAGGGGATTGAGAGACACCAGTCAGTCTACAGATATCTCCCTGAGAGAGAGAGGGGACTGAGAGACACCAGTCAGTATACAGATATCTCCCTGAGAGAGAGAGGGGACTGATAGACACCAGTCAGTGTACAAATATCTCCCTGAGAGAGAGAGAGGACTGAGAGACACCAGTCAGTGTACAGATATCTCCCTGAGAGCGAGAGGGGACTGAGAGACACCAGTCAGTGTACAGATATCTCCCTGAGAGAGAGGGGACTGAGAGACACCAGTCAGTGTACAGATATCTCCCTGAGAGAGGGAGGGGACTAAGAGACACCAGTCAGTCTCCAGATATCTCCCTGAGAGTGAGAGGGGACTGAGAGACACCAGTCAGTCTACAGATATCTCCCTGAGAGAGAGGGGACTGAGAGACACCAGTCAGTGTACAGATATCTCCCTGAGAGAGAGAGGGTCTGAGAGACACCAGCCAATATACAGATATCTCCCTGAGAGAGAGAGGGGACTGAGAGACACCAGTCAGTGTATAGATATCTCCCTGAGAGAGAGAGGGGACTGAGAGACACCAGTCAGTGTACAGATATCTCCCTGAGAGAGAGAGGGGATTGAGGGACACCAGTCAGTGTATAGATATCTCCCTGAGAGAGAGAGGACTGAGAAACACCAGTCAGTCTACAGATATCTCCCTGAGAGAGAGAGAGGACTGAGAGACACCAATCAGTGTACAGATATCTCCCTGAGAGAGAGAGGGGACTGAGAGACACCAGACAGTGTACAGATATCTCCCTGAGAGAGATTGGGGACTGAGAGACACCAGTCAGTGTACAGATATCTCGCTGAGAGCGAGAGGGGACTGAGAGACGCCAGTCAGTATACAGATATCTCCCTGAGAGAGAGGGGGGACTGAGAGAGACCAGTCAGTGTACCGATATCTCCCTGAGAGAGAGGGGACTGAGAGACACCAGTCAGTGTACAGATATCTCGCTGAGAGAGAGAGGGGACTGAGAGACACCAGTCAGTAAACAGATATCTCCCTGAGAGAGAGAGGGGACTGATAGACACCAGTCAGTGTACAGATATCTCCCTGAGAGAGAGGGGACTGAGAGACACCAGTCAGTCTACAGATATCTTCCTGAGAGAGAGAGAGAGAGAGAGAGAGAGTGAGAGGGGACTGAGAGACACCAGTCAGTTTACAGATATCTCCCTGAGAGAGAGAGATGACTGAGAGACACCAGTCAGTCTACAGATATCTCCCTGAGAGGGGACTGAGAGACACCAGTCAGTGTACAGATATCTCCCTGAGAGAGAGAGGGGACTGAGAGACACCAGTCAGTGTACAGATATCTCCCTGAGAGAGAGGGGACTGAGAGACACCAGTCAGTGTACAGATATCTCCCTGAGAGAGGGAGGGGACTGAGAGACACCAGTCAGTCTCCAGATATCTCCCTGAGAGAGAGAGGGGACTGAGAGACACCAGTCAGTGTACAGATATCTCCCTCAGAGAGAGAGAGGGGACTGAGAGACACCAGTCAGTGTACAGATATCTCCCTGAGAGAGAGAGAGGGGACTGAGAGACACCAGTTTGTGTACAGATATCTCCCTGAGAGAGAGGGACTGAGAGACACCAGTCAGTGTACAGATATCTCCCTGAGAGTAAGAGAGGGGACTGAGAGACACCAGTTTGTGTACAGATATCTCCCTGAGAGAGAGGGACTGAGAGACACCAGTCAGTGTACAGATATCTCCCTGAGAGAGAGAGAGGGGACTGAGAGACACCAGTCAGTGTACATGATATCTCCCTGAGAGGGAGAGGACTGAGAGACACCAGTTAGTGTACAGATATCTCCCTGTGAGAGATAGGGGACTGAGAGGCACCAGTCATTGTACAGATATCTCCCTGAGAGAGAGGGGGACTGATAGACAAGAGTCAGTCTACAGATATCTCCCTGAGAGAGAGGGGACTGAGAGATACCAGTCAGTGTACAGATATCTCCCTGAGAGAGAGAGAGGACTGAGAGACACCAGTCTGTCTACAGATATCTCCCTGAGAGAGAGAGAGAGTTAGAGGGGATTGAGAGACACCAGTCAGTCTACAGATATCTCCCTGAGAGAGAGAGGGGACTGAGAGACACCAGTCAGTATACAGATATCTCCCTGAGAGAGAGAGGGGACTGATAGACACCAGTCAGTGTACAAATATCTCCCTGAGAGAGAGAGAGGACTGAGAGACACCAGTCAGTGTACAGATATCTCCCTGAGAGAGAGGGGACTGAGAGACACCAGTCAGTGTACAGATATCTCCCTGAGAGAGAGAGAGGGGACTGAGAGACACCAGTCAGTGTACAGATATCTCCCTGAGAGAGAGAGGGGACTGAGAGCCACCAGTCAGTCTACAGATATCTCCCTGAGAGGGGACTGAGAGACACCAGTCAGTGTACAGATATCTCCCTGAGAGAGAGAGGGGACTGAAAGACACCAGTCAGTGTGCAGATATCTCCCTGAGTGGGGACTGAGAGACACCAGTCAGTGTACAGATATCTCCCTGAGAGAGAGAGGGACTGAGAGACACCAGTCAGTGTACAGATATCTCCCTGAGAGAGAGAGGGACTGAGTGACACCAGTCAGTGTACAGATATCTCCCTAAGAGAGAGAGGACTGAGAGACGCCAGTCAGTGTACAGATATCTCCCTGAGAGAGAGAGGGGACTGAGAGACACCAGTCAGTGTACAGATATCTCCCTGAGAGAGAGAGGGGACTGAGAAACACCAGTCAGTGTACAGATATCTCCCTGAGAGAGAGGGGACTGAGAGACACCAGTCAGTCTACAGATATCTCCCTGAGAGAGAGAGAGAGAGAGAGAGAGTGAGAGGGGACTGAGAGACACCAGTCAGTCTACAGATATCTCCCTGAGAGAGAGAGCGGACTGAGAGACACCAGTCAGTCTACAGATATCTCCCTGAGAGAGAGTGGACTGAGAGACACCAGTCAGTGTACAGATATCTCCCTGAGAGCGAGAGGGGACTGAGAGACACCAGTCAGTGTACAGATATCTCCCTGAGAGAGAGGGGACTGAGACACACCTGTCAGTGTACAGATATCTCCCTGAGAGAGGGAGGGGACTAAGAGACACCAGTCAGTCTCCAGATATCTCCCTGAGAGAGAGAGGGGACTGAGAGACACCAGTCAGTCTACAGCTATCTCCCTGAGTGAGAGGGGACTGAGAGACACCAGTCAGTGTACAGATATCTCCCTGAGAGAGAGAGGGACTGAGTGACACCAGCCAATATACAGATATCTCCCTGAGAGAGAGAGGGGACTGAGAGACACCAGTCAGTGTATAGATATCTCCCTGAGAGAGAGAGGGGACTGAGAGACACCAGTCAGTGTACAGATATCTCCCTGAGAGAGAGAGGGGATTGAGGGACACCAGTCAGTGTATAGATATCTCCCTGAGAGAGAGAGGACTGAGAGACACCGGTCAGTCTACAGATATCTCCCTGAGAGAGAGAGAGGACTGAGAGACACCAATCAGTGTACAGATATCTCCCTGAGAGAGAGAGGGGACTGAGAGACACCAGACAGTGTACAGATATCTCCCTGAGAGAGAGTGGGGACTGAGAGACACCAGTCAGTGTACAGATATCTCGCTGAGAGCGAGAGGGGACTGAGAGACGCCAGTCAGTATACAGATATCTCCCTGAGAGAGAGGGGGGACTGAGAGACACCAGTCAGTGTACCGATATCTCCCTGAGAGAGAGGGGACTGAGAGACACCAGTCAGTGTACAGATATCTCGCTGAGAGAGAGAGGGGACTGAGAGACACCAGTCAGTATACAGATATCTCCCTGAGAGAGAGAGGGGACTGATAGACACCAGTCAGTGTACAAATATCTCCCTGAGAGAGAGAGAGGACTGAGAGTCACCAGTCAGTGTACAGATATCTCCCTGAGAGAGAGGGGACTGAGAGACACCTGTCAGTGTACAGATATCTCCCTGAGAGAGAGAGAGGGGACTGAGAGACACCAGTCAGTGTACAGATATCTCCCTGAGAGAGAGAGGGGACTGAGAGACACCAGTCAGTGTGCAGATATCTCCCTGAGTGGGGACTGAGAGACACCAGTCAGTGTACAGATATCTCCCTGAGAGAGAAGGGACTGAGAAACACCAGTCAGTGTACAGATATCTCCCTGAGAGAGAGAGGGGACTGAGAGACACCAGTCAGTGTACAGATATCTCGCTGAGAGAGGGGACTGAGAGAGACCAGTCAGTATACAGATATCTCCCTGAGAGAGAGAGGGGACTGAGAGACACCAGTCAGTGTACAGTTATCTCCCTGAGAGAGATAGGGGACTGAGAGACACCAGTCAGTGTACAGATATCTCCTTGAGAGAGAGGGGACTGAGACACACCAGTCAGTGTACAGATATCTCCCTGAGAGAGAGGGGACTGAGAGACACCAGTCAGTCTACAGATATCTCCCTGAGAGAGAGAGAGAGAGAGAGAGAGAGAGAGTGAGAGGGGACTGAGAGACACCAGTCAGTTTACAGATATCTCCCTGAGAGAGAGAGGAGACTGAGAGACACCAGTCAGTCTACAGATATCTCCCTGAGAGGGGACTGAGAGACACCAGTCAGTGTACAGATATCTCCCTGAGAGAGAGCGGGGACTGAGAGACACCAGTCAGTGTACAGATATCTCCCTGAGAGAGAGGGGACTGAGAGACACCAGTCAGTGTACAGATATCTCCCTGAGAGAGGGAGGGGACTGAGAGACACCAGTCAGTGTACAGATATCTCCCTGAGAGAGAGAGAGGGGACTGAGAGACACCAGTCAGTGTACATGATATCTCCCTGAGAGGGAGAGGACTGAGAGACACCAGTTAGTGTACAGATATCTCCCTGAGAGAGATAGGGGACTGAGAGACACCAGTCATTGTACAGATATCTCCCTGAGAGAGAGGGGGACTGATAGACAAGAGTCAGTCTACAGATATCTCCCTGAGAGAGAGAGAGAGTTAGAGGGGATTGAGAGACACCAATCAGTCTACAGATATCTCCCTGAGAGAGAGAGGGGACTGTGAGACACCAGTCAGTGTACAGATATCTCGCTGAGAGAGAGAGAGGACTGAGAGACACCAATCAGTGCACAGATATCTCCCTGAGAGAGAGAGAGGGGGACTGAGAGACACCAGTCAGTCTACAGATATCTCCCTGAGAGAGAGAGAGTGTTAGAGGGGATTGAGAGACACCAGTCAGTCTACAGATATCTCCCTGAGAGAGAGAGGGGACTGTGAGACACCAGTCAGTGTACAGATATCTCGCTGAGAGAGAGAGGGGTCTGAGAGACACCAGTCACTATACAGATATCTCCCTGAGAGAGAGAGGGGACTGATAGACACCAGTCAGTGTACAAATATCTCCCTGAGAGAGAGAGAGGACTGAGAGACACCAGTCAGTGTACAGATATCTCCCTGAGAGAGAGGGGACTGAGAGACACCTGTCAGTGTACAGATATCTCCCTGAGAGAGAGAGAGGGGACTGAGAGACACCAGTCAGTGTACAGATATCTCCCTGAGAGAGAGAGGGGACTGAGAGACACCAGTCAGTCTACAGATATCTCCCTGAGAGGGGACTGAGAGACACCAGTCAGTGTACAGATATCTCCCTGAGAGAGAGAGGGGTATGAAAGACACCAGTCAGTGTGCAGATATCTCCCTGAGTGGGGACTGAGAGACACCAGTCAGTGTACAGATATCTCCCTGAGAGAGAGAGGGACTGAGTGACACCAGTCAGTGTACAGATATCTCCCTAAGAGAGAGAGGACTGAGAGACACCAGTCAGTGTACAGATATCTCCCTGAGAGAGAGAGGGGACTGAGAGACACCAGTCACTGTACAGATATCTCGCTGAGAGCGAGAGGGGACTGAGAGACGCCAGTCAGTATACAGATATCTCCCTGAGAGAGAGAGGGGACTGAGAGACACCAGTCAGTGTACAGATATCTCCCTGAGAGAGAGAGGGGACTGAGAGACGCCTGTCAGTGTACAGATATCTCCCTGAGAGAGAGTGGACTGAGAAACACCAGTCAGTGTACTGATATCTCCCTGAGAGAGAGAGGGGACTGTGAGACACCAGTCAGTGTACAGATATCTCGCTGAGAGAGAGAGGGGACTGAGAGACACCAGTCAGTATACAGATATCTCCCTGAGAGAGAGAGGGGACTGAGAAACACCAGTCAGTGTACAGATACCTCCCTGAGAGAGAGAGGGGACTGAGAGACACCAGTCAGTCTACAGATATCTCCCTGAGAGAGAGAGCGGACTGAGAGACACCAGTCAGTCTACAGATATCTCCCTGAGAGAGAGTGGACTGAGAGACACCAGTCAGTGTACAGATATCTCCCTGAGAGCGAGAGGGGACTGAGAGACACCAGTCAGTGTACAGATATCTCCCTGAGAGAGAGGGGACTGAGACACACCTGTCAGTGTACAGATATCTCCCTGAGAGAGGGAGGGGACTAAGAGACACCAGTCAGTCTCCAGATATCTCCCTGAGAGAGAGAGGGGACTGAGAGACACCAGTCAGTCTACAGATATCTCCCTGAGAGAGAGGGGACTGAGAGACACCAGTCAGTGTACAGATATCTCCCTGAGAGAGAGAGGGGATTGAGGGACACCAGTCAGTGTATAGATATCTCCCTGAGAGAGAGAGGACTGAGAGACACCAGTCAGTCTACAGATATCTCCCTGAGAGAGAGAGAGGACTGAGAGACACCAATCAGTGTACAGATATCTCCCTGAGAGAGAGAGGGGACTGAGAGACACCAGACAGTGTACAGATATCTCCCTGAGAGAGAGTGGGGACTGAGAGACACCAGTCAGTGTACAGATATCTCGCTGAGAGCGAGAGGGGACTGAGAGACGCCAGTCAGTATACAGATATCTCCCTGAGAGAGAGGGGGGACTGAGAGACACCAGTCAGTGTACCGATATCTCCCTGAGAGAGAGGGGACTGAGAGACACCAGTCAGTGTACAGATATCTCGCTGAGAGAGAGAGGGGACTGAGAGACACCAGTCAGTATACAGATATCTCCCTGAGAGAGAGAGGGGACTGATAGACACCAGTCAGTGTACAAATATCTCCCTGAGAGAGAGAGAGGACTGAGAGTCACCAGTCAGTGTACAGATATCTCCCTGAGAGAGAGGGGACTGAGAGACACCTGTCAGTGTACAGATATCTCCCTGAGAGAGAGAGAGGGGACTGAGAGACACCAGTCAGTGTACAGATATCTCCCTGAGAGAGAGAGGGGACTGAGAGACACCAGTCAGTGTGCAGATATCTCCCTGAGTGGGGACTGAGAGACACCAGTCAGTGTACAGATATCTCCCTGAGAGAGAAGGGACTGAGAAACACCAGTCAGTGTACAGATATCTCCCTGAGAGAGAGAGGGGACTGAGAGACACCAGTCAGTGTACAGATATCTCGCTGAGAGAGGGGACTGAGAGAGACCAGTCAGTATACAGATATCTCCCTGAGAGAGAGAGGGGACTGAGAGACACCAGTCAGTGTACAGTTATCTCCCTGAGAGAGATAGGGGACTGAGAGACACCAGTCAGTGTACAGATATCTCCTTGAGAGAGAGGGGACTGAGACACACCAGTCAGTGTACAGATATCTCCCTGAGAGAGAGGGGACTGAGAGACACCAGTCAGTCTACAGATATCTCCCTGAGAGAGAGAGAGAGAGAGAGAGAGAGAGAGAGTGAGAGGGGACTGAGAGACACCAGTCAGTTTACAGATATCTCCCTGAGAGAGAGAGGAGACTGAGAGACACCAGTCAGTCTACAGATATCTCCCTGAGAGGGGACTGAGAGACACCAGTCAGTGTACAGATATCTCCCTGAGAGAGAGCGGGGACTGAGAGACACCAGTCAGTGTACAGATATCTCCCTGAGAGAGAGGGGACTGAGAGACACCAGTCAGTGTACAGATATCTCCCTGAGAGAGGGAGGGGACTGAGAGACACCAGTCAGTGTACAGATATCTCCCTCAGAGAGAGAGAGGGGACTGAGAGACACCAGTCAGTGTACAGATATCTCCCTGAGAGAGAGAGAGGGGACTGAGAGACACCAGTTTGTGTACAGATATCTCCCTGAGAGAGAGGGACTGAGAGACACCAGTCATTGTACAGATATCTCCCTGAGAGAGAGAGAGGGGACTGAGAGACACCAGTCAGTGTACATGATATCTCCCTGAGAGGGAGAGGACTGAGAGACACCAGTTAGTGTACAGATATCTCCCTGAGAGAGATAGGGGACTGAGAGACACCAGTCATTGTACAGATATCTCCCTGAGAGAGAGGGGGACTGATAGACAAGAGTCAGTCTACAGATATCTCCCTGAGAGAGAGAGAGAGTTAGAGGGGATTGAGAGACACCAATCAGTCTACAGATATCTCCCTGAGAGAGAGAGGGGACTGTGAGACACCAGTCAGTGTACAGATATCTCGCTGAGAGAGAGAGAGGACTGAGAGACACCAATCAGTGCACAGATATCTCCCTGAGAGAGAGAGAGGGGGACTGAGAGACACCAGTCAGTCTACAGATATCTCCCTGAGAGAGAGAGAGTGTTAGAGGGGATTGAGAGACACCAGTCAGTCTACAGATATCTCCCTGAGAGAGAGAGGGGACTGTGAGACACCAGTCAGTGTACAGATATCTCGCTGAGAGAGAGAGGGGTCTGAGAGACACCAGTCACTATACAGATATCTCCCTGAGAGAGAGAGGGGACTGATAGACACCAGTCAGTGTACAAATATCTCCCTGAGAGAGAGAGAGGACTGAGAGACACCAGTCAGTGTACAGATATCTCCCTGAGAGAGAGGGGACTGAGAGACACCTGTCAGTGTACAGATATCTCCCTGAGAGAGAGAGAGGGGACTGAGAGACACCAGTCAGTGTACAGATATCTCCCTGAGAGAGAGAGGGGACTGAGAGACACCAGTCAGTCTACAGATATCTCCCTGAGAGGGGACTGAGAGACACCAGTCAGTGTACAGATATCTCCCTGAGAGAGAGAGGGGTATGAAAGACACCAGTCAGTGTGCAGATATCTCCCTGAGTGGGGACTGAGAGACACCAGTCAGTGTACAGATATCTCCCTGAGAGAGAGAGGGACTGAGTGACACCAGTCAGTGTACAGATATCTCCCTAAGAGAGAGAGGACTGAGAGACACCAGTCAGTGTACAGATATCTCCCTGAGAGAGAGAGGGGACTGAGAGACACCAGTCACTGAACAGATATCTCGCTGAGAGCGAGAGGGGACTGAGAGACGCCAGTCAGTATACAGATATCTCCCTGAGAGAGAGAGGGGACTGAGAGACACCAGTCAGTGTACAGATATCTCCCTGAGAGAGAGAGGGGACTGAGAGACGCCAGTCAGTGTACAGATATCTCCCTGAGAGAGAGTGGACTGAGAAACACCAGTCAGTGTACTGATATCTCCCTGAGAGAGAGAGGGGACTGTGAGACACCAGTCAGTGTACAGATATCTCGCTGAGAGAGAGAGGGGACTGAGAGACACCAGTCAGTATACAGATATCTCCCTGAGAGAGAGAGGGGACTGAGAAACACCAGTCAGTGTACAGATACCTCCCTGAGAGAGAGAGGGGACTGAGAGACACCAGTCAGTGTACAGATATCTCCCTGAGAGAGAGAGAGAGAGAGAGAGAGAGAGTGAGAGGGGACTGAGAGACACCAGTCAGTCTACAGATATCTCCCTGAGAGAGAGAGCGGACTGAGAGACACCAGTCAGTCTACAGATATCTCCCTGAAAGAGAGGGGACTGAGAGACACCAGTCAGTGTACAGATATCTCCCTGAGAGAGAGGGGACTGAGAGACACCAGTCAGTGTACAGATATCTCCCTGAGAGAGGGAGGGGACTGAGAGACACCAGTCAGTCTACAGATATCTCCCTGAGAGAGAGAGGGGACTGAGAGACACCAGTCAGTGTACAGATATCTCCCTGAGAGAGAGAGGGGACTGAGAGACACCAGTTTGTGTACAGATATCTCCCTGAGAGAGAGAGAGGGGACTGAGAGACACCAGTCAGTGTACAGATATCTCCCTGAGAGAGAGAGGGGACTGAGAGCCACCAGTCAGTGTACATGATATCTCCCTGAGAGGGAGAGGACTGAGAGACACCAGTTAGTGTACAGATATCTCCCTGAGAGAGAGGGGGACTGATAGACAAGAGTCAGTCTACAGATATCTCCCTGAGAGGGCACTGAGATACACCAGTCAGTGTACAAATATCTCCCTGAGAGAGAGAGGGGACTGAGAGACACCAGTCAGTGTGCAGATATCTCCCTGAGTGGGGACTGAGAGACACCAGTCAGTGTACAGATATCTCCCTGAGAGAGAGAGAGGGACTGAGTGACACCAGTCAGTGTACAGATATCTCCCTAAGAGAGAGAGGACTGAGAGACACCAGTCAGTGTACAGATATCTCCCTGAGAGAGAGAGGGGACTGAGAGACACCAGTCAGTGTACAGATATCTCGCTGAGAGCGAGAGGGGACTGAGAGACGCCAGTCAGTGTACAGATATCTCCCTGAGGGAGAGAGGGGAGTGAGAGACACCAGTCAGTGTACAGATATCTCCCTGAGAGAGAGAGGGGACTGAGAGACACCAGTCAGTGTACAGATATCTCCCTGAGAGAGAGGGGACTGAGAAACACCAGTCAGTGTACAGATATCTCCCTGAGAGATAGAGGGGACTGTGAGACACCAGTCAGTGTACAGATATCTCGCTGAGAGAGAGAGGGGACTGAGAGACACCAGTCAGTATACAGATATCTCCCTGAGAGAGAGAGGGGACTGAGAGACACCAGTCAGTGTACAGATATCTCCCTGAGAGAGAGAGGGGACTGAGAGACACCAGTTAGTGTACAGATATCTCCCTGAGAGAGAGAGGGGACTGAGAGACACCAGTCAGTGTACAGATATCTCCCTGAGAGAGAGAGGGGACTGAGAGACACCAGTCAGTCTACAGATATCTCCCTGAGAGAGAGAGAGAGAGAGAGAGAGAGTGAGAGGGGACTGAGAGGCACCAGTCAGTGTACAGATATCTCCCTGAGAGAGAGAGAGTGGACTGAGAGACACCAGTCAGTGTACATGATTTCTCCCTGAGAGGGAGAGTACTGAGAGACACCAGTTAGTGTACAGATATCTCCCTGAGAGAGAGAGGGGGACTGATAGACAAGAGTCAGTCTACAGATATCTCCCTGAGAGAGAGGGGACTGAGAGATACCAGTCAGTGTACAGATATCTCCCTGAGAGAGAGAGAGGACTGAGAGACACCAATCAGTGTACAGATATCTCCCTGAGAGAGAGAGAGGGGGACTGAGAGACACCAGTCAGTCTACAGATATCTCCCTGAGAGAGAGAGAGAGAGAGAGTTAGAGGGGACTGAGAGACACCAGTCAGTCTACAGATATCTCCCTGAGAAGGGACTGAGAGACACCAGTCAGTGTACAGATATCTCCCTGAGAGGGGACTGAGAGACACCAGTCAGTGTACAGATATCTCCCTGAGAGAGAGAGGGGACTGAGAGACACCAGTCAGTGTACAGATATCTCCCTGAGAGAGAGGGGACTGAGAGACACCAGTCAGTGTACAGATATCTCCCTGAGAGAGAGGGGACTGAGAGACACCAGTCAGTGTACAGATATCTCCCTGAGAGAGAGGGGACTGAGAGACACCAGTCAGTGTACAGATATCTCCCTGAGAGAGAGAGAGGGGACTGAGAGACTCCAGTCAGTGTACAGATATCTCCCTGAGAGAGAGAGAGGGGACTGAGAGACACCAGTCAGTCTACAGATATCTCCCTGAGAGGGGACTGAGAGACACCAGTCAGTGTACAGATATCTCCCTGAGAGAGAGAGAGGGGACTGAGAGACACCAGTCAGTGTACAGATATCTCCCTTAGAGAAAGTGGGACTGAGAGACACCAGTCAATATACAGATATCTCCCTGAGAGAGAGAGAGACAGAGAGGGGACTGAGACACACCAGTTAGTGTACAGATATCTCCCTGAGAGAGAGAGGACTGTGAGACACCCGTCAGTGTACAGATATCTCCCTGAGAGAGAGGGGACTGAGAGACACCAGTCAGTGTACAGATATCTCCCTGAGAGAGAGGGGACTGAGAGACTCCAGTCAGTGTACAGATATCTCCCAGAGAGAGGGGACTGAGAGACACCAGTCAGTGTACAGATATCTCCCTGAGAGAGAGAGGAGACTGAGAGGCACCAGTCAGTGTACAGATATCTCCCTGAGAGAGAGGGGACTGAGAGACACCAGTCAGTGTACAGATATCTCCCTGAGAGAGAGAGGGGACTGAGAGACACCAGTCAGTGTACAGATATCTCCCTGATAGTGAGCGATTGAGACTGAGAGACACCAGTCAGTGTACAGATATCTTCCTGAGAGAGAGAGAGAGGGGACTGAGAGACACCAGTCAGTGTACATACATCTCCCTGAGAGAGAGAGGGGAGTGAGAGACACTAGTCAGTGTACAGATATCTCCCTGATAGAGAGAGGGGGACTGAGACACACCAGTCAGTGTACAGATATCTCCCTGAGAGAGAGAGTGGGACTGAGAGACACCAGTCAGTGTACAGATATCTCCCTGAGAGAGAGGGGACTGAGAGACACCAGTCAGTGTACAGATATCTCTCTGAGAGAGTGAGGGACTGAGAGACCCCAGTCAGTGTACAGATATCTCCCTGAGAGGTGACTGAGAGACACCAGTCAGTGTACAGATATCTCCCTGAGAGAGAGCGATGTCACTGAGAGACACCAGTCAGTGTACAGATATCTCCCTGAGAGAGAGAGGGGACTGAGAGACACCAGTCAGTGTACAGATATCTCCCTGAGAGAGAGAGGGGACTGAGAGACACCAGTTAGTGTACAGATATCTCCCTGAGAGAGAGAGGGGACTGAGAGACACCAGTCAGTGTACAGATATCTCCCTGAGAGAGAGAGGGGACTGAGAGACACCAGTCAGTCTACAGATATCTCCCTGAGAGAGAGAGAGAGAGAGAGAGAGAGAGTGAGAGGGGACTGAGAGGCACCAGTCAGTGTACAGATATCTCCCTGAGAGAGAGAGAGTGGACTGAGAGACACCAGTCAGTGTACATGATTTCTCCCTGAGAGGGAGAGTACTGAGAGACACCAGTTAGTGTACAGATATCTCCCTGAGAGAGAGAGGGGGACTGATAGACAAGAGTCAGTCTACAGATATCTCCCTGAGAGAGAGGGGACTGAGAGATACCAGTCAGTGTACAGATATCTCCCTGAGAGAGAGAGAGGACTGAGAGACACCAATCAGTGTACAGATATCTCCCTGAGAGAGAGAGAGGGGGACTGAGAGACACCAGTCAGTCTACAGATATCTCCCTGAGAGAGAGAGAGAGAGAGAGTTAGAGGGGACTGAGAGACACCAGTCAGTCTACAGATATCTCCCTGAGAAGGGACTGAGAGACACCAGTCAGTGTACAGATATCTCCCTGAGAGGGGACTGAGAGACACCAGTCAGTGTACAGATATCTCCCTGAGAGAGAGAGGGGACTGAGAGACACCAGTCAGTGTACAGATATCTCCCTGAGAGAGAGGGGACTGAGAGACACCAGTCAGTGTACAGATATCTCCCTGAGAGAGAGGGGACTGAGAGACACCAGTCAGTGTACAGATATCTCCCTGAGAGAGAGGGGACTGAGAGACACCAGTCAGTGTACAGATATCTCCCTGAGAGAGAGAGAGGGGACTGAGAGACTCCAGTCAGTGTACAGATATCTCCCTGAGAGAGAGAGAGGGGACTGAGAGACACCAGTCAGTCTACAGATATCTCCCTGAGAGGGGACTGAGAGACACCAGTCAGTGTACAGATATCTCCCTGAGAGAGAGAGAGGGGACTGAGAGACACCAGTCAGTGTACAGATATCTCCCTTAGAGAAAGAGGGACTGAGAGACACCAGTCAATATACAGATATCTCCCTGAGAGAGAGAGAGACAGAGAGGGGACTGAGACACACCAGTTAGTGTACAGATATCTCCCTGAGAGAGAGAGGACTGTGAGACACCCGTCAGTGTACAGATATCTCCCTGAGAGAGAGGGGACTGAGAGACACCAGTCAGTGTACAGATATCTCCCTGAGAGAGAGGGGACTGAGAGACTCCAGTCAGTGTACAGATATCTCCCAGAGAGAGGGGACTGAGAGACACCAGTCAGTGTACAGATATCTCCCTGAGAGAGAGAGGAGACTGAGAGGCACCAGTCAGTGTACAGATATCTCCCTGAGAGAGAGGGGACTGAGAGACACCAGTCAGTGTACAGATATCTCCCTGAGAGAGAGAGGGGACTGAGAGACACCAGTCAGTGTACAGATATCTCCCTGATAGTGAGCGATTGAGACTGAGAGACACCAGTCAGTGTACAGATATCTTCCTGAGAGAGAGAGAGAGGGGACTGAGAGACACCAGTCAGTGTACATACATCTCCCTGAGAGAGAGAGGGGAGTGAGAGACACTAGTCAGTGTACAGATATCTCCCTGATAGAGAGAGGGGGACTGAGACACACCAGTCAGTGTACAGATATCTCCCTGAGAGAGAGAGTGGGACTGAGAGACACCAGTCAGTGTACAGATATCTCCCTGAGAGAGAGGGGACTGAGAGACACCAGTCAGTGTACAGATATCTCTCTGAGAGAGTGAGGGACTGAGAGACCCCAGTCAGTGTACAGATATCTCCCTGAGAGGTGACTGAGAGACACCAGTCAGTGTACAGATATCTCCCTGAGAGAGAGCGATGTCACTGAGAGACACCAGTCAGTGTACAGATATCTCCCTGAGAGAGAGAGGGGACTGAGAGTCACCAGTCAGTGTACAGATATCTCCCTGAGAGAGAGAGGGGACTGAGATACACCAGTCAGTGTACAGATATCTCCCTGAGAGAGAGAGAGGGACTGAGAGACACCAGTCACTGTACAGATATCTCCCTGAGAGAGAGAGAGAGGGGACTGAGAGACACCAGTCACTGTACAGATATCTCCCTGAGAGAGAGAGAGAGGGGACTGAGAGACACCAGTCAGTGTACCGATATCTCCCTGAGAGAGGGGACTGAGAGACACCAGTCAGTGTACTGATATCTCCCTGAGAGAGAGGGGACTGAGAGACACCAGTCAGTGTACAGATATCTCCCTGAGAGGGAGAGGGGACTGAGAGATACCAGTCAGTGTACTGATATCTCCCTGAGAGAGAGCGATTGAGACTGAGAGACACCAGTCAGTGTACAGATATCTTCCTGAGAGAGAGAGAGAGGGGACTGAGAGACACAAGTCAGTGTACAGACATCTCCCTGAGAGAGAGAGGGGACTGAGAGACACCAGTCAGTGTACAGATATCTCCCTGAGAGAGAGAGGGGGACTGAGAGACACCAGTCACTGTACAGATATCTCCCTGAGAGAGAGAGAGAGGGGACTGAGAGACACCAGTCAGTGTACAGATATCTCCCTGAGAGAGAGAGGGACTGAGAGACACCAGTCAGTGTACTGATATCTCCCTGAGAGAGAGGGGACTGAGAGACACCAGTCAGTGTATAGATATCTCCCTGAGTGAGAGAGGGGACTGAGAGACACCAGTCAGTGTACAGATATCTCCCTGAGAGAGAGCGATTGAGACTGAGAGACACCAGTCAGTGTACAGATATCTTCCTGAGAGAGAGAGAGAGGGGACTGAGAGACACCAGTCAGTGTACAGACATCTCCCTGAGAGAGAGAGGGGACTGAGAGACACCAGTCAGTGTACAGATATCTCCCTGAGAGAGAGGGGACTGAGAGACACCAGTCAGTGTACAGATATCTCCCTGAGAGAGAGCGAGGTCACTGAGAGACACCAGTCAGTGTACAGATATCTCCCTGAGAGAGAGAGGGCACTGAGAGACACCAGTCAATGTACAGATATCTCCCTGAGAGAGAGAGGGGACTGAGATACACCAGTCAGTGTACAGATATCTCCCTGAGAGAGAGGGGACTGAGAGACACCAGTCAGTGTACAGATATCTCCCTGAGAGAGAGGGGACTGAGAGACACCAGTCAGTATACAGATATCTCCCTGAGAGAGAGGGGACTGATAGACACCAGTCAGTGTACAGATATCTCCCAGAGAGAGAGAGGGGACTGAGAGACACCAGTCAGTGTACAGATATCTCCCTGAGAGAGAGAGGAGACTGAGAGGCACCAGTCAGTGTACAGATATCTCCCTGAGATAGAGGCGACTGAGAGACACCAGTCAGTGTATAGATATCTCCCTGAGAGAGAGAGAGGGGACTGAGAGACACCAGTCAGTGTACAGATATCTCCCTGAGAGAGAGTGGGGACTGAGAGACACCAGTCAGTGTACAGATATCTCGCTGAGAGCGAGAGGGGACTGAGAGACGCCAGTCAGTATACAGATATCTCCCTGAGAGAGAGAGGGGACTGAGAGACTCCAGTCAGTGTACAGATATCTCCCTGAGAGAGAGAGAGGGGACTGAGAGACACCAGTCAGTGTACATATATCTCCCTGAGAGAGAGAGGGACTGAGAGACACCAGCCAATATACAGATATCTCCCTGAGAGAGAGAGGGGACTGAGAGACACCAGTCAGTGTATAGATATCTCCCTGAGAGAGAGAGGGGACTGAGAGACACCAGTCAGTGTACAGATATCTCCCTGAGAGAGAGAGGGGATTGAGAGACACCAGTCAGTGTATAGATATCTCTTTGAGAGAGAGAGGGGACTGAGAGACACCAGTCAGTCGACAGATATCTCCCTGAGAGAGAGAGAGGACTGAGAGACACCAGTCAGTGTACAGATATCTCCCTGAGAGAGAGGGGGGACTGAGAGACACCAGTCAGTGTACAGATATCTCCCTGATAGAGAGAGGGGACTGAAAGACACCAGTCAGTGTGCAGATATCTCCCTGAGAGAGAGAGGGGACTGAGAAACACCAGTCAGTGTGCAGATATCTCCCTGAGAGAGAGGGGACTGAGAAACACCAGTCAGTGTACAGATATCTCCCTGAGAGAGAGAGGGGACTGTGAGACACCAGTCAGTGTACAGATATCTCGCTGAGAGAGAGAGGGGACTGAGAGACACCAGTCAGTATACAGATATCTCCCTGAGATAGAGAGGGGACTGAGAGACACCAGTCAGTGTACAGATAGCTCCCTGAGAGAGAGGGTACTGAGAAACACCAGTCAGTGTACAGATATCACCCTGAGAGAGAGGGGACTGAGAGACACCAGTCAGTCTACAGATATCTCCCTGAGAGAGAGAGAGAGAGAGAGAGAGTGAGAGGGCACTGAGAGACACCAGTCAGTCTACAGATATCTCCCTCAGAGAGAGAGCGGACTGAGAGACACCAGTCAGTCTACAGATATCTCCCTGAGAGAGAGTGGACTGAGAGACACCAGTCAGTGGACAGATATCTCCCTGAGAGAGAGAGGGGACTGAGAGACACCAGTCAGTGTACAGATATCTCCCTGAGAGAGAGGGGACTGAGAGACACCAGTCAGTGTACAGATATCTCCCTGAGAGAGAGAGAGGGGACTGAGAGACACCAGTCAGTGTACAGATATCTCCCTGAGATAGGGAGGGGACTGAGAGACACCAGTCAGTCTCCAGATATCTCCCTGAGAGAGAGAGGGGACTGAGAGACACCAGTCAGTCTACAGATATCTCCCTGAGAGAGAGGGGACTGAGAGACACCAGTCAGTGTACAGATATCTCCCTGAGAGAGAGAGGGACTGAGAGACACCAGCCAATATACAGATATCTCCCTGAGAGAGAGAGGGGACTGAGAGACACCAGTCAGTGTATAGATATCTCCCTGAGAGAGAGAGGGGACTGAGAGACACCAGTCAGTGTACAGATATCTCCCTGAGAGAGAGAGGGACTGAGAGATTCCAGCCAATATACAGATATCTCCCTGAGAGAGAGAGGGGACTGAGAGACACCAGTCAGTGTATAGATATCTCCCTGAGAGAGAGAGGGGATTGAGAGACACCAGTCAGTGTATAGATATCTCCCTGAGAGAGAGAGGGGACTGAGAGACACCAGTCAGTCTACAGATATCTCCCTGAGAGAGAGAGAGGACTGAGAGACACCAGTCAGTGTACAGATATCTCCCTGAGAGAGAGGGGGGACTGAGAGACACCAGTCAGTGTACAGATATCTCCCTGATAGAGAGAGGGGACTGAAAGACACCAGTCAGTGTGCAGATATCTCCCTGAGAGAGAGAGGGGACTGAGAAACACCAGTCAGTGTGCAGATATCTCCCTGAGAGAGAGGGGACTGAGAAACACCAGTCAGTGTACAGATATCTCCCTGAGAGAGAGAGGGGACTGTGAGACACCAGTCAGTGTACAGATATCTCGCTGAGAGAGAGAGGGGACTGAGAGACACCAGTCAGTATACAGATATCTCCCTGAGATAGAGAGGGGACTGAGAGACACCAGTCAGTGTACAGATATCTCCCTGAGAGAGAGAGGGGATTGAGAGACACCAGTCAGTGTATAGATATCTCCCTGAGAGAGAGAGGGGACTGAGAGACAGCAGTCAGTCTACAGATATCTCCCTGAGAGAGAGAGAGGACTGAGAGACACCAGTCAGTGTACAGATATCTCCCTGAGAGAGAGGGGGGACTAAGAGACACCAGTCAGTGTACCGATATCTCCCTGAGAGAGAGGGGACTGAGAGACACCAGTCAGTGTACAGATATCTCCCTGAGAGAGAGGGGACTGAGAAACACCAGTCAGTGTACAGATATCTCCCTGAGAGACAGAGGGGACTGAGAGACACCAGTCAGTGTACAGATATCTCGCTGAGAGAGGGGACTGAGAGACACCAGTCAGTATACAGATATCTCCCTGAGAGAGAGAGGGGACTGAGAGACACCAGTCAGTGTACAGTTATCTCCCTGAGAGAGATAGGGGACTGAGAGACACCAGTCAGTGTACAGATATCTCCCTGAGAGAGAGGGGACTGAGACACACCTGTCAGTGTACAGATATCTCCCTGAGAGAGAGGGGACTGAGAGACACCAGTCAGTCTACAGATATCTCCCTGAGAGAGAGAGAGAGAGTGAGAGGGGACTGAGAGACACCAGTCAGTTTACAGATATCTCCCTGAGGGAGAGAGGAGACTGAGAGACACCAGTCAGTCTACAGATATCTCCCTGAGAGGGGACTGAGAGACACCAGTCAGTGTACAGATATCTCCCTGAGAGAGAGAGGGGACTGAGAGACACCAGTCAGTGTACAGATATCTCCCTGAGAGAGAGGGGACTGAGAGACTCCAGTCAGTGTACAGATATCTCCCTGAGAGAGGGAGGGGACTGAGAGACACCAGTCAGTCTCCAGATATCTCCCTGAGAGAGAGAGGGGACTGAGAGACACCAGTCAGTGTACAGATATCTCCCTCAGAGAGAGAGAGAGGGGACTGAGAGACACCAGTCAGTGTACAGATATCTCCCTGAGAGAGAGAGAGGGGACTGAGAGACACCAGTTTGTGTACAGATATCTCCCTGAGAGAGAGGGACTGAGAGACACCAGTCAGTGTACAGATATCTCCCTGAGAGTGAGAGAGGGGACTGAGAGACACCAGTCAGTCTACAGATATCTCCCTGAGAGAGAGAGAGGGGACTGAGAGACACCAGTCAGTGTACAGATATCTCCCTCAGAGAGAGAGAGGGGACTGAGAGACACCAGTCAGTGTACAGATATCTCCCTGAGAGAGAGAGAGGGGACTGAGAGACACCAGTTTGTGTACAGATATCTCCCTGAGAGAGAGAGGGGACTGAGAGACACCAGTCAGTGTACAGATATCTCCCTGAGAGAGAGGGGACTGAGAGACACCAGTCAGTGTACAGATATCTCCCTGAGAGAGGGAGGGGACTGAGAGACACCAGTCAGTCTCCAGATATCTCCCTGAGAGAGAGAGGGGACTGAGAGACACCAGTCAGTGTACAGATATCTCCCTCAGAGAGAGAGAGGGGACTGAGAGACACCAGTCAGTGTACAGATATCTCCCTGAGAGAGAGAGAGGGGACTGAGAGACACCAGTTTGTGTACAGATATCTCCCTGAGAGAGAGGGACTGAGAGACACCAGTCAGTGTACAGATATCTCCCTGAGAGTGAGAGTGGGGACTGAGAGACACCAGTCAGTCTACAGATATCTCCCTGAGAGAGAGAGGGGACTGAGAGACACCAGTCAGTGTACAGATATCTCCCTCAGAGAGAGAGAGGGGACTGAGAGACACCAGTCAGTGTACAGATATCTCCCTGAGAGAGAGAGAGGGGACTGAGAGACACCAGTTTGTGTACAGATATCTCCCTGTGAGAGATAGGGGACTGAGAGACACCAGTCATTGTACAGATATCTCCCTGAGAGAGAGGGGGACTGATAGACAAGAGTCAGTCTACAGATATCTCCCTGAGAGAGAGGGGACTGAGAGATACCAGTCAGTGTACAGATATCTCCCTGAGAGAGAGAGAGGACTGAGAGACACCAATCAGTGTACAGATATCTCCCTGAGAGAGAGAGAGGGGGACTGAGAGACACCAGACTGTCTCCAGATATCTCCCTGAGAGAGAGAGAGAGTTAGAGGGGATTGAGAGACACCAGTCAGTCTACAGATATCTCCCTGAGAGAGAGAGGGGACTGAGAGACACCAGTCAGTATACAGATATCTCCCTGAGAGAGAGAGGGGACTGATAGACACCAGTCAGTGTACAAATATCTCCCTGAGAGAGAGAGAGGACTGAGAGACACCAGTCAGTGTACAGATATCTCCCTGAGAGAGAGGGGACTGAGAGACACCAGTCAGTGTACAGATATCTCCCTGAGAGAGAGAGAGGGGACTGAGAGACACCAGTTAGTGTACAGATATCTCCCTGAGAGAGAGGGGACTGAGAGCCACCAGTCAGTCTACAGATATCTCCCTGAGAGGGGACTGAGAGACACCAGTCAGTGTACAGATATCTCCCTGAGAGAGAGAGGGGACTGAAAGACACCAGTCAGTGTGCAGATATCTCCCTGAGTGGGGACTGAGAGACACCAGTCAGTGTACAGATATCTCCCTGAGAGAGGGAGGGACTGAGTGACAGCAGTCAGTGTACAGATATCTCCCTAAGAGAGAGAGGACTGAGAGACACCGGTCAGTGTACAGATATCTCCCTGAGAGAGAGAGGGGACTGAGAGACTCCAGTCACTGTACAGATATCTCGCTGAGAGCGAGAGGGGACTGAGAGACGCCAGTCAGTGTACAGATATCTCCCTGAGAGAGAGAGGGGACTGAGAGACACCAGTCAGTGTACAGATATCTCCCTGAGAGAGAGAGGGGACTGAGAAACACCAGTCAGTGTACAGATATCTCCCTGAGAGAGAGGGGACTGAGAGACACCAGTCAGTCTACAGATATCTCCCTGAGAGAGAGAGAGAGAGAGAGAGTGAGAGGGGACTGAGAGACACCAGTCAGTCTACAGATATCTCCCTGAGAGAGAGAGCGGACTGAGAGACACCAGTCAGTCTACAGATATCTCCATGAGAGAGAGTGGACTGAGAGACACCAGTCAGTGTACAGATATCTCCCTGAGAGCGAGAGGGGACTGAGAGACACCAGTCAGTGTACAGATATCTCCCTGAGAGAGAGGGGACTGAGAGACACCAGTCAGTGTACAGATATCTCCCTGAGAGAGGGAGGGGACTAAGAGACACCAGTCAGTCTCCAGATATCTCCCTGAGAGAGAGAGAGGACTGAGAGACACCAGTCAGTCTACAGATATCTCCCTGAGAGAGAGGGGACTGAGAGACACCAGTCAGTGTACAGATATCTCCCTGAGAGAGAGAGGGTCTGAGAGACACCAGCCAATATACAGATATCTCCCTGAGAGAGAGAGGGGACTGAGAGACACCAGTCAGTGTATCGATATCTCCCTGAGAGAGAGAGGGGACTGAGAGACACCAGTCAGTGTACAGATATCTCCCTGAGAGAGAGAGGGGATTGAGGGACACCAGTCAGTGTATAGATATCTCCCTGAGAGAGAGAGGACTGAGAGACACCAGTCATTCTACAGATATCTCCCTGAGAGAGAGAGAGGACTGAGAGACACCAATCAGTGTACAGATATCTCCCTGAGAGAGAGAGGGGACTGAGAGACACCAGACAGTGTACAGATATCTCCCTGAGAGAGAGTGGGGACTGAGAGACACCAGTCAGTGTACAGATATCTCGCTGAGAGCGAGAGGGGACTGAGAGACTCCAGTCAGTATACAGATATCTCCCTGAGAGAGAGGGGGGACTGAGAGAGACCAGTCAGTGTACCGATATCTCCCTGAGAGAGAGGGGACTGAGAGACACCAGTCAGTGTACAGATATCTCGCTGAGAGAGAGAGGGGACTGAGAGACACCAGTCAGTAAACAGATATCTCCCTGAGAGAGAGAGGGGACTGATAGACACCAGTCAGTATACAGATATCTTCCTGAGAGAGAGAGAGAGAGAGAGAGTGAGAGGGGACTGAGAGACACCAGTCAGTTTACAGATATCTCCCTGAGAGAGAGAGGAGACTGAGAGACACCAGTCAGTCTACAGATATCTCCCTGAGAGGGGACTGAGAGACACCAGTCAGTGTACAGATATCTCCCTGAGAGAGAGAGCGGACTGAGAGACACCAGTCAGTGTACAGATATCTCCCTGAGAGAGAGGGGACTGAGAGACACCAGTCAGTGTACAGATATCTCCCTGAGAGAGGGAGGGGACTGAGAGACACCAGTCAGTCTCCAGATATCTCCCTGAGAGAGAGAGGGGACTGAGAGACACCAGTCAGTGTACAGATATCTCCCTCAGAGAGAGAGAGGGGACTGAGAGACACCAGTCAGTGTACAGATATCTCCCTGAGAGAGAGAGAGAGGGGACTGAGAGACACCAGTTTGTGTACAGATATCTCCCTGAGAGAGAGGGACTGAGAGACACCAGTCAGTGTACAGATATCTCCCTGAGAGTGAGGGAGGGGACTGAGAGACACCAGTCAGTCTACAGATATCTCCCTGAGAGAGAGAGGGGACTGAGAGACACCAGTCAGTGTACATATATCTCCCTCAGAGAGAGAGAGGGGACTGAGAGACACCAGTCAGTGTACAGATATCTCCCTGAGAGAGAGAGAGGGGACTGAGAGACACCAGTTTGTGTACAGATATCTCCCTGAGAGAGAGGGACTGAGAGACACCAGTCAGTGTACAGATATCTCCCTGAGAGAGAGAGAGGGGACTGAGAGACACCAGTCAGTGTACATGATATCTCCCTGAGAGGGAGAGGACTGAGAGACACCAGTTAGTGTACAGATATCTCCCTGTGAGAGATAGGGGACTGAGAGACACCAGTCATTGTACAGATATCTCCCTGAGAGAGAGGGGGACTGATAGACAAGAGTCAGTCTACAGATATCTCCCTGAGAGAGAGGGGACTGAGAGATACCAGTCAGTGTACAGATATCTCCCTGAGAGAGAGAGAGGACTGAGAGACACCAGTCTGTCTACAGATATCTCCCTGAGAGAGAGAGAGAGTTAGAGGGGATTGAGAGACACCAGTCAGTCTACAGATATCTCCCTGAGAGAGAGAGGGGACTGAGAGACACCAGTCAGTATACAGATATCTCCCTGAGAGAGAGAGGGGACTGATAGACACCAGTCAGTGTACAAATATCTCCCTGAGAGAGAGAGAGGACTGAGAGACACCAGTCAGTGTACAGATATCTCCCTGAGAGAGAGGGGACTGAGAGACACCAGTCAGTGTACAGATATCTCCCTGAGAGAGAGAGAGGGGACTGAGAGACACCAGTCAGTGTACAGATATCTCCCTGAGAGAGAGAGGGGACTGAGAGCCACCAGTCAGTCTACAGATATCTCCCTGAGAGGGGACTGAGAGACACCAGTCAGTGTACAGATATCTCCCTGAGAGAGAGAGGGGACTGAAAGACACCAGTCAGTGTGCAGATATCTCCCTGAGTGGGGACTGAGAGACACCAGTCAGTGTACAGATATCTCCCTGAGAGAGAGAGGGACTGAGAGACACCAGTCAGTGTACAGATATCTCCCTGAGAGAGAGAGGGACTGAGTGACACCAGTCAGTGTACAGATATCTCCCTAAGAGAGAGAGGACTGAGAGACGCCAGTCAGTGTACAGATATCTCCCTGAGAGAGAGAGGGGACTGAGAGACACCAGTCAGTGTACAGATATCTCCCTGAGAGAGAGAGGGGACTGAGAAACACCAGTCAGTGTACAGATATCTCCCTGAGAGAGAGGGGACTGAGAGACACCAGTCAGTCTACAGATATCTCCCTGAGAGAGAGAGAGAGAGAGAGAGAGTGAGAGGGGACTGAGAGACACCAGTCAGTCTACAGATATCTCCCTGAGAGAGAGAGCGGACTGAGAGACACCAGTCAGTCTACAGATATCTCCCTGAGAGAGAGTGGACTGAGAGACACCAGTCAGTGTACAGATATCTCCCTGAGAGCGAGAGGGGACTGAGAGACACCAGTCAGTGTACAGATATCTCCCTGAGAGAGAGGGGACTGAGACACACCTGTCAGTGTACAGATATCTCCCTGAGAGAGGGAGGGGACTAAGAGACACCAGTCAGTCTCCAGATATCTCCCTGAGAGAGAGAGGGGACTGAGAGACACCAGTCAGTCTACAGATATCTCCCTGAGAGAGAGGGGACTGAGAGACACCAGTCAGTGTACAGATATCTCCCTGAGAGAGAGAGGGACTGAGAGACACCAGCCAATATACAGATATCTCCCTGAGAGAGAGAGGGGACTGAGAGACACCAGTCAGTGTATAGATATCTCCCTGAGAGAGAGAGGGGACTGAGAGACACCAGTCAGTGTACAGATATCTCCCTGAGAGAGAGAGGGGATTGAGGGACACCAGTCAGTGTATAGATATCTCCCTGAGAGAGAGAGGACTGAGAGACACCAGTCAGTCTACAGATATCTCCCTGAGAGAGAGAGAGGACTGAGAGACACCAATCAGTGTACAGATATCTCCCTGAGAGAGAGAGGGGACTGAGAGACACCAGACAGTGTACAGATATCTCCCTGAGAGAGAGTGGGGACTGAGAGACACCAGTCAGTGTACAGATATCTCGCTGAGAGCGAGAGGGGACTGAGAGACGCCAGTCAGTATACAGATATCTCCCTGAGAGAGAGGGGGGACTGAGAGACACCAGTCAGTGTACCGATATCTCCCTGAGAGAGAGGGGACTGAGAGACACCAGTCAGTGTACAGATATCTCGCTGAGAGAGAGAGGGGACTGAGAGACACCAGTCAGTATACAGATATCTCCCTGAGAGAGAGAGGGGACTGATAGACACCAGTCAGTGTGCAAATATCTCCCTGAGAGAGAGAGAGGACTGAGAGTCACCAGTCAGTGTACAGATATCTCCCTGAGAGAGAGGGGACTGAGAGACACCTGTCAGTGTACAGATATCTCCCTGAGAGAGAGAGAGGGGACTGAGAGACACCAGTCAGTGTACAGATATCTCCCTGAGAGAGAGAGGGGACTGAGAGACACCAGTCAGTGTGCAGATATCTCCCTGAGTGGGGACTGAGAGACACCAGTCAGTGTACAGATATCTCCCTGAGAGAGAGTGGGGACTGAGAGACACCAGTCAGTGTACAGATATCTCCCTGAGAGAGAGAGGGGACTGAAAGACACCAGTCAGTGTGCAGATATCTCCCTGAGTGGGGACTGAGAGACACCAGTCAGTGTACAGATATCTCCCTGAGAGAGAGAGGGACTGAGTGACACCAGTCAGTGTACAGATATCTCCCTAAGAGAGAGAGGACTGAGAGACACCAGTCAGTGTACAGATATCTCCCTGAGAGAGAGAGGGGACTGAGAGACACCAGTCACTGTACAGATATCTCGCTGAGAGCGAGAGGGGACTGAGAGACACCAGTCAGACTACAGATATCTCCCTGAGAGAGAGAGGACTGAGAGACACCAGTCAGTGTACAGTTATCTCCCTGAGAGAGAGAGGGGACTGAGAGACACCAGTCAGTGTACAGATATCTCCCTGAGAGAGAGTGGGGACTGAGAGACACCAGTCAGTGTACAGATATCTCGCTGAGAGCGAGAGGGGACTGAGAGACGCCAGTCAGTATACAGATATCTCCCTGAGAGAGAGGGGGGACTGAGAGACACCAGTCAGTGTACCGATATCTCCCTGAGAGAGAGGGGACTGAGAGACACCAGTCAGTGTACAGATATCTCCCTGAGAGAGAAGGGACTGAGAAACACCAGTCAGTGTACAGATATCTCCCTGAGAGAGAGAGGGGACTGAGAGACACCAGTCAGTGTACAGATATCTCGCTGAGAGAGGGGACTGAGAGACACCAGTCAGTATACAGATATCTCCCTGAGAGAGAGAGGGGACTGAGAGACACCAGTCAGTGTACAGTTATCTCCCTGAGAGAGATAGGGGACTGAGAGACACCAGTCAGTGTACAGATATCTCCTTGAGAGAGAGGGGACTGAGACACACCAGTCTGTGTACAGATATCTCCCTGAGAGAGAGGGGACTGAGAGACACCAGTCAGTCTACAGATATCTCCCTGAGAGAGAGAGAGAGAGAGAGAGAGAGAGAGTGAGAGGGGACTGAGAGACACCAGTCAGTTTACAGATATCTCCCTGAGAGAGAGAGGAGACTGAGAGACACCAGTCAGTCTACAGATATCTCCCTGAGAGGGGACTGAGAGACACCAGTCAGTGTACAGATATCTCCCTGAGAGAGAGCGGGGACTGAGAGACACCAGTCAGTGTACAGATATCTCCCTGAGAGAGAGGGGACTGAGAGACACCAGTCAGTGTACAGATATCTCCCTGAGAGAGGGAGGGGACTGAGAGACACCAGTCAGTGTACAGATATCTCCCTCAGAGAGAGAGAGGGGACTGAGAGACACCAGTCAGTGTACAGATATCTCCCTGAGAGAGAGAGAGGGGACTGAGAGACACCAGTTTGTGTACAGATATCTCCCTGAGAGAGAGGGACTGAGAGACACCAGTCAGTGTACAGATATCTCCCTGAGAGAGAGAGAGGGGACTGAGAGACACCAGTCAGTGTACATGATATCTCCCTGAGAGGGAGAGGACTGAGAGACACCAGTTAGTGTACAGATATCTCCCTGAGAGAGATAGGGGACTGAGAGACACCAGTCATTGTACAGATATCTCCCTGAGAGAGAGGGGGACTGAATGACAAGAGTCAGTCTACAGATATCTCCCTGAGAGAGAGAGAGAGTTAGAGGGGATTGAGAGACACCAATCAGTCTACAGATATCTCCCTGAGAGAGAGAGGGGACTGTGAGACACCAGTCAGTGTACAGATATCTCGCTGAGAGAGAGAGAGGACTGAGAGACACCAATCAGTGCACAGATATCTCCCTGAGAGAGAGAGGGACTGAGAGACATCAGTCAGTGTACAGATATCTCGCTGAGAGAGAGAGGGGATTGAGAGACACCAGTCAGTCTACAGATATCTCCCTGAGAGAGAGAGAGGGGACTGTGAGACACCAGTCAGTGTACAGATATCTCGCTGAGAGAGAGAGGGGTCTGAGAGACACCAGTCACTATACAGATATCTCCCTGAGAGAGAGAGGGGACTGATAGACACCAGTCAGTGTACAAATATCTCCCTGAGAGAGAGAGAGGACTGAGAGACACCAGTCAGTGTACAGATATCTCCCTGAGAGAGAGGGGACTGAGAGACACCTGTCAGTGTACAGATATCTCCCTGAGAGAGAGAGAGGGGACTGAGAGACACCAGTCAGTGTACAGATATCTCCCTGAGAGAGAGAGGGGACTGAGAGACACCAGTCAGTCTACAGATATCTCCCTGAGAGGGGACTGAGAGACACCAGTCAGTGTACAGATATCTCCCTGAGAGAGAGAGGGGTATGAAAGACACCAGTCAGTGTGCAGATATCTCCCTGAGTGGGGACTGAGAGACACCAATCAGTGTACAGATATCTCCCTGAGAGAGAGAGGGACTGAGTGACACCAGTCAGTGTACAGATATCTCCCTAAGAGAGAGAGGACTGAGAGACACCAGTCAGTGTACAGATATCTCCCTGAGAGAGAGAGGGGACTGAGAGACACCAGTCACTGTACAGATATCTCGCTGAGAGCGAGAGGGGACTGAGAGACGCCAGTCAGTATACAGATATCTCCCTGAGAGAGAGAGGGGACTGAGAGACACCAGTCAGTGTACAGATATCTCCCTGAGAGAGAGAGGGGACTGAGAGACGCCAGTCAGTGTACAGATATCTCCCTGAGAGAGAGTGGACTGAGAAACACCAGTCAGTGTACAGATATCTCCCTGAGAGAGAGAGGGGACTGTGAGACACCAGTCAGTGTACAGATATCTCGCTGAGAGAGAGAGGGGACTGAGAGACACCAGTCAGTATACAGATATCTCCCTGAGAGAGAGAGGGGACTGAGAGACACCAGTCAGTGTACAGATATCTCCCTGAGAGAGAGAGGGGACTGAGAGACACCAGTCAGTGTACAGATATCTCCCTGAGAGAGAGAGGGGACTGAGAGACACCAGTCAGTGTACAGATATCTCCCTGAGATAGAGGGGACTGAGAAACACCAGTCAGTGTACAGATATCTCCCTGAGAGACAGGGGACTGAGAGACACCAGTCAGTCTACAGATATCTCCCTGAGAGAGAGAGAGAGAGAGAGAGTGAGAGGGGACTGAGAGACACCAGTCAGTCTACAGATATCTCCCTGAGAGAGAGAGCGGACTGAGAGACACCAGTCAGTCTACAGATATCTCCCTGAAAGAGAGGGGACTGAGAGACACCAGTCAGTGTACAGATATCTCCCTGAGAGAGAGGGGACTGAGAGACACCAGTCAGTGTACAGATATCTCCCTGAGAGAGGGAGGGGACTGAGAGACACCAGTCAGTCTACAGATATCTCCCTGAGAGAGAGAGGGGACTGAGAGACACCAGTCAGTGTACAGATATCTCCCTGAGAGAGAGAGGGGACTGAGAGACACCAGTTTGTGTACAGATATCTCCCTGAGAGAGAGAGAGGGGACTGAGAGACACCAGTCAGTGTACAGATATCTCCCTGAGAGAGAGAGGGGACTGAGAGCCACCAGTCAGTGTACATGATATCTCCCTGAGAGGGAGAGGACTGAGAGACACCAGTTAGTGTACAGATATCTCCCTGAGAGAGAGGGGGACTGATAGACAAGAGTCAGTCTACAGATATCTCCCTGAGAGGGCACTGAGATACACCAGTCAGTGTACAAATATCTCCCTGAGAGAGAGAGGGGACTGAGAGACACCAGTCAGTGTGCAGATATCTCCCTGAGTGGGGACTGAGAGACACCAGTCAGTGTACAGATATCTCCCTGAGAGAGAGAGAGGGACTGAGTGACACCAGTCAGTGTACAGATATCTCCCTAAGAGAGAGAGGACTGAGAGACACCAGTCAGTGTACAGATATCTCCCTGAGAGAGAGAGGGGACTGAGAGTCACCAGTCAGTGTACAGATATCTCGCTGAGAGAGAGAGAGGGGACTGAGAGACACCAGTCAGTGTACAGATATCTCCCTGAGAGAGAGAGGGGACTGAGAGCCACCAGTCAGTGTACATGATATCTCCCTGAGAGGGAGAGGACTGAGAGACACCAGTTAGTGTACAGATATCTCCCTGAGAGAGAGGGGGACTGATAGACAAGAGTCAGTCTACAGATATCTCCCTGAGAGGGCACTGAGATACACCAGTCAGTGTACAAATATCTCCCTGAGAGAGAGAGGGGACTGAGAGACACCAGTCAGTGTGCAGATATCTCCCTGAGTGGGGACTGAGAGACACCAGTCAGTGTACAGATATCTCCCTGAGAGAGAGAGAGGGACTGAGTGACACCAGTCAGTGTACAGATATCTCCCTAAGAGAGAGAGGACTGAGAGACACCAGTCAGTGTACAGATATCTCCCTGAGAGAGAGAGGGGACTGAGAGACACCAGTCAGTGTACAGATATCTCGCTGAGAGCGAGAGGGGACTGAGAGACGCCAGTCAGTGTACAGATATCTCCCTGAGGGAGAGAGGGGACTGAGAGACACCAGTCAGTGTACAGATATCTCCCTGAGAGAGAGAGGGGACTGAGAGACACCAGTCAGTGTACAGATATCTCCCTGAGAGAGAGGGGACTGAGAAACACCAGTCAGTGTACAGATATCTCCCTGAGAGAGAGAGGGGACTGTGAGACACCAGTCAGTGTACAGATATCTCGCTGAGAGAGAGAGGGGACTGAGAGACACCAGTCAGTATACAGATATCTCCCTGAGAGAGAGAGGGGACTGAGAGACACCAGTCAGTGTACAGATATCTCCCTGAGAGAGAGAGGGGACTGAGAGACACCAGTTAGTGTACAGATATCTCCCTGAGAGAGAGAGGGGACTGAGAGACACCAGTCAGTGTACAGATATCTCCCTGAGAGAGAGAGGGGACTGAGAGACACCAGTCAGTCTACAGATATCTCCCTGAGAGAGAGAGAGAGAGAGAGAGAGTGAGAGGGGACTGAGAGGCACCAGTCAGTGTACAGATATCTCCCTGAGAGAGAGAGAGTGGACTGAGAGACACCAGTCAGTGTACATGATTTCTCCCTGAGAGGGAGAGTACTGAGAGACACCAGTTAGTGTACAGATATCTCCCTGAGAGAGAGAGGGGGACTGATAGACAAGAGTCAGTCTACAGATATCTCCCTGAGAGAGAGGGGACTGAGAGATACCAGTCAGTGTACAGATATCTCCCTGAGAGAGAGAGAGGACTGAGAGACACCAATCAGTGTACAGATATCTCCCTGAGAGAGAGAGAGGGGGACTGAGAGACACCAGTCAGTCTACAGATATCTCCCTGAGAGAGAGAGAGAGAGAGAGTTAGAGGGGACTGAGAGACACCAGTCAGTCTACAGATATCTCCCTGAGAAGGGACTGAGAGACACCAGTCAGTGTACAGATATCTCCCTGAGAGGGGACTGAGAGACACCAGTCAGTGTACAGATATCTCCCTGAGAGAGAGAGGGGACTGAGAGACACCAGTCAGTGTACATATATCTCCCTGAGAGAGAGGGGACTGAGAGACACCAGTCAGTGTACAGATATCTCCCTGAGAGAGAGGGGACTGAGAGACACCAGTCAGTGTACAGATATCTCCCTGAGAGAGAGGGGACTGAGAGACACCAGTCAGTGTACAGATATCTCCCTGAGAGAGAGAGAGGGGACTGAGAGACACCAGTCAGTGTACAGATATCTCCCTGAGAGAGAGAGAGGGGACTGAGAGACACCAGTCAGTCTACAGATATCTCCCTGAGAGGGGACTGAGAGACACCAGTCAGTGTACAGATATCTCCCTGAGAGAGAGAGAGGGGACTGAGAGACACCAGTCAGTGTACAGATATCTCCCTGAGAGAGGGAGGGGACTGAGAGACACCAGTCAGTCTACAGATATCTCCCTGAGAGAGAGAGAGAGAGAGAGAGTGAGAGGGGACTGAGAGACACCAGTTAGTCTACAGATATCTCCCTGAGAGAGAGAGGGTACTGAGAGACACCAGTCAGTCTACAGATATCTCCCTGAGAGAGAGAGGGACTGAGAGACACCAGTCAGTGTACAGATATCTACTTGAGTGGGGACTGAGAGACACCAGTCAGTGTACAGATATCTCCCTTAGAGAGAGAGGGACTGAGAGACACCAGTCAGTGTACAGATATCTCCCTGAGAGAGAGAGGGGACTGAGAGACACCAGTCAGTGTACAGATATCTCCCTGATAGTGAGCGATTGAGACTGAGAGACACCAGTCAGTGTACAGATATCTTCCTGAGAGAGAGAGAGAGGGGACTGAGAGACACCAGTCAGTGTACAGATATCTCCCTGAGAGAGAGAGGGGACTGAGAGACACCAGTTAGTGTACAGATATCTCCCTGAGAGAGAGAGAGGGGACTGAGAGACACCAGTCAGTGTACAGATATCTCCCTGAGAGAGAGAGGGGACTGAGAGACACCAGTCAGTCTACAGATATCTCCCTGAGAGAGAGAGAGAGAGAGAGAGTGAGAGGGGACTGAGAGGCACCAGTCAGTGTACAGATATCTCCCTGAGAGAGAGAGAGTGGACTGAGAGACACCAGTCAGTGTACATGATTTCTCCCTGAGAGGGAGAGTACTGAGAGACACCAGTTAGTGTACAGATATCTCCCTGAGAGAGAGAGGGGGACTGATAGACAAGAGTCAGTCTACAGATATCTCCCTGAGAGAGAGGGGACTGAGAGATACCAGTCAGTGTACAGATATCTCCCTGAGAGAGAGAGAGGACTGAGAGACACCAATCAGTGTACAGATATCTCCCTGAGAGAGAGAGAGGGGGACTGAGAGACACCAGTCAGTCTACAGATATCTCCCTGAGAGAGAGAGAGAGAGAGAGTTAGAGGGGACTGAGAGACACCAGTCAGTCTACAGATATCTCCCTGAGAAGGGACTGAGAGACACCAGTCAGTGTACAGATATCTCCCTGAGAGGGGACTGAGAGACACCAGTCAGTGTACAGATATCTCCCTGAGAGAGAGAGGGGACTGAGAGACACCAGTCAGTGTACAGATATCTCCCTGAGAGAGAGGGGACTGAGAGACACCAGTCAGTGTACAGATATCTCCCTGAGAGAGAGGGGACTGAGAGACACCAGTCAGTGTACAGATATCTCCCTGAGAGAGAGGGGACTGAGAGACACCAGTCAGTGTACAGATATCTCCCTGAGAGAGAGAGAGGGGACTGAGAGACACCAGTCAGTGTACAGATATCTCCCTGAGAGAGAGAGAGGGGACTGAGAGACACCAGTCAGTCTACAGATATCTCCCTGAGAGGGGACTGAGAGACACCAGTCAGTGTACAGATATCTCCCTGAGAGAGAGAGAGGGGACTGAGAGACACCAGTCAGTGTACAGATATCTCCCTGAGAGAGGGAGGGGACTGAGAGACACCAGTCAGTCTACAGATATCTCCCTGAGAGAGAGAGAGAGAGAGAGAGTGAGAGGGGACTGAGAGACACCAGTTAGTCTACAGATATCTCCCTGAGAGAGAGAGGGTACTGAGAGACACCAGTCAGTCTACAGATATCTCCCTGAGAGAGAGAGGGGAATGAGAGACACCAGTCAAGTGTACAGATATCTCCTTGAGTGGGGACTGAGAGATACCAGTCAGTGTACAGATATCTCCCTGAGAGAGAGAGAGGGGACTGAGAGACACCAGTCAGTGTACAGATATCTCCCTGAGAGAGAGAGGGGACTGAGAGCCACCAGTCAGTGTACATGATATCTCCCTGAGAGGGAGAGGACTGAGAGACACCAGTTAGTGTACAGATATCTCCCTGAGAGAGAGGGGGACTGATAGACAAGAGTCAGTCTACAGATATCTCCCTGAGAGGGCACTGAGATACACCAGTCAGTGTACAAATATCTCCCTGAGAGAGAGAGGGGACTGAGAGACACCAGTCAGTGTGCAGATATCTCCCTGAGTGGGGACTGAGAGACACCAGTCAGTGTACAGATATCTCCCTGAGAGAGAGAGAGGGACTGAGTGACACCAGTCAGTGTACAGATATCTCCCTAAGAGAGAGAGGACTGAGAGACACCAGTCAGTGTACAGATATCTCCCTGAGAGAGAGAGGGGACTGAGAGACACCAGTCAGTGTACAGATATCTCGCTGAGAGCGAGAGGGGACTGAGAGACGCCAGTCAGTGTACAGATATCTCCCTGAGGGAGAGAGGGGACTGAGAGACACCAGTCAGTGTACAGATATCTCCCTGAGAGAGAGAGGGGACTGAGAGACACCAGTCAGTGTACAGATATCTCCCTGAGAGAGAGGGGACTGAGAAACACCAGTCAGTGTACAGATATCTCCCTGAGAGAGAGAGGGGACTGTGAGACACCAGTCAGTGTACAGATATCTCGCTGAGAGAGAGAGGGGACTGAGAGACACCAGTCAGTATACAGATATCTCCCTGAGAGAGAGAGGGGACTGAGAGACACCAGTCAGTGTACAGATATCTCCCTGAGAGAGAGAGGGGACTGAGAGACACCAGTTAGTGTACAGATATCTCCCTGAGAGAGAGAGGGGACTGAGAGACACCAGTCAGTGTACAGATATCTCCCTGAGAGAGAGAGGGGACTGAGAGACACCAGTCAGTCTACAGATATCTCCCTGAGAGAGAGAGAGAGAGAGAGAGAGAGTGAGAGGGGACTGAGAGGCACCAGTCAGTGTACAGATATCTCCCTGAGAGAGAGAGAGTGGACTGAGAGACACCAGTCAGTTTACATGATTTCTCCCTGAGAGGGAGAGTACTGAGAGACACCAGTTAGTGTACAGATATCTCCCTGAGAGAGAGAGGGGGACTGATAGACAAGAGTCAGTCTACAGATATCTCCCTGAGAGAGAGGGGACTGAGAGATACCAGTCAGTGTACAGATATCTCCCTGAGAGAGAGAGAGGACTGAGAGACACCAATCAGTGTACAGATATCTCCCTGAGAGAGAGAGAGGGGGACTGAGAGACACCAGTCAGTCTACAGATATCTCCCTGAGAGAGAGAGAGAGAGAGAGTTAGAGGGGACTGAGAGACACCAGTCAGTCTACAGATATCTCCCTGAGAAGGGACTGAGAGACACCAGTCAGTGTACAGATATCTCCCTGAGAGGGGACTGAGAGACACCAGTCAGTGTACAGATATCTCCCTGAGAGAGAGAGGGGACTGAGAGACACCAGTCAGTGTACAGATATCTCCCTGAGAGAGAGGGACTGAGAGACACCAGTCAGTGTACAGATATCTCCCTGAGAGAGAGGGGACTGAGAGACACCAGTCAGTGTACAGATATCTCCCTGAGAGAGAGGGACTGAGAGACACCAGTCAGTGTACAGATATCTCCCTGAGAGAGAGAGAGGGGACTGAGAGACACCAGTCAGTGTACAGATATCTCCCTGAGAGAGAGAGAGGGACTGAGAACACCAGTCAGTCTACAGATATCTCCCTGAGAGGGGACTGAGAGACACCAGTCAGTGTACAGATATCTCCCTGAGAGAGAGAGAGGGGACTGAGAGACACCAGTCAGTGTACAGATATCTCCCTGAGAGAGGGAGGGGACTGAGAGACACCAGTCAGTCTACAGATATCTCCCTGAGAGAGAGAGAGAGAGAGAGAGAGAGTGAGAGGGGACTGAGAGACACCAGTTAGTCTACAGATATCTCCCTGAGAGAGAGAGGGTACTGAGAGACACCAGTCAGTCTACAGATATCTCCCTGAGAGAGAGAGGGGACTGAGAGACACCAGTCAGTGTACAGATATCTCCTTGAGTGGGGACTGAGAGACACCAGTCAGTGTACAGATATCTCCCTTAGAGAGAGAGGGACTGAGAGACACCAGTCAGTGTACAGATATCTCCCTGAGAGAGAGAGGGGACTGAGAGACACCAGTCAGTGTACAGATATCTCCCTGATAGTGAGCGATTGAGACTGAGAGACACCAGTCAGTGTACAGATATCTTCCTGAGAGAGAGAGAGAGGGGACTGAGAGACACCAGTCAGTGTACATACATCTCCCTGAGAGAGAGAGGGGAGTGAGAGACACTAGTCAGTGTACAGATATCTCCCTGATAGAGAGAGGGGGACTGAGAGACACCAGTCAGTGTACAGATATCTCCGAGAGAGAGAGTGGGACTGAGAGACACCAGTCAGTGTACAGATATCTCCCTGAGAGAGAGGGGACTGAGAGACACCAGTCAGTGTACAGATATCTCTCTGAGAGAGTGAGGGACTGAGACCCCCCAGTCAGTGTACAGATATCTCCCTGAGAGGGACTGAGAGACACCAGTCAGTGTACAGATATCTCCCTGAGAGAGAGCGAGGTCACTGAGAGACACCAGTCAGTGTACAGATATCTCCCTGAGAGAGAGAGGGGACTGAGAGTCACCAGTCAGTGTACAGATATCTCCCTGAGAGAGAGAGGGGACTGAGATACACCAGTCAGTGTACAGATATCTCCCTGAGAGAGAGAGAGGGACTGAGAGACACCAGTCACTGTACAGATATCTCCCTGAGAGAGAGAGAGAGGGGACTGAGAGACACCAGTCACTGTACAGATATCTCCCTGAGAGAGAGAGAGAGGGGACTGAGAGACACCAGTCAGTGTACCGATATCTCCCTGAGAGAGGGGACTGAGAGACACCAGTCAGTGTACAGATATCTCCCTGAGAGAGAGGGGACTGAGAGACACCAGTCAGTGTACAGATATCTCCCTGAGAGAGAGAGGGGACTGAGAGATACCAGTCAGTGTACTGATATCTCCCTGAGAGAGAGCGATTGAGACTGAGAGACACCAGTCAGTGTACAGATATCTTCCTGAGAGAGAGAGAGAGGGGACTGAGAGACACCAGTCAGTGTACAGACATCTCCCTGAGAGAGAGAGGGGACTGAGAGACACCAGTCAGTGTACAGATATCTCCCTGAGAGAGAGAGGGGGACTGAGAGACACCAGTCACTGTACAGATATCTCCCTGAGAGAGAGAGAGAGGGGACTGAGAGACACCAGTCAGTGTACAGATATCTCCCTGAGAGAGAGAGGGACTGAGAGACACCAGTCAGTGTACTGATATCTCCCTGAGAGAGAGGGGACTGAGAGACACCAGTCAGTGTATAGATATCTCCCTGAGAGAGAGAGGGGACTGAGAGACACCAGTCAGTGTACAGATATCTCCCTGAGAGAGAGCGATTGAGACTGAGAGACACCAGTCAGTGTACAGATATCTTCCTGAGAGAGAGAGAGAGGGGACTGAGAGACACCAGTCAGTGTACAGACATCTCCCTGAGAGAGAGAGGGGACTGAGAGACACCAGTCAGTGTACAGATATCTCCCTGAGAGAGAGGGGACTGAGAGACACCAGTCAGTGTACAGTTATCTCCCTGAGAGAGAGCGAGGTCACTGAGAGACACCAGTCAGTGTACAGATATCTCCCTGAGAGAGAGAGGGCACTGAGAGACACCAGTCAATGTACAGATATCTCCCTGAGAGGGAGAGGGGACTGAGATTCACCAGTCAGTGTACAGATATCTCCCTCAGAGAGAGAGGGACTGAGAGACACCGGTCACTGTACAGATATCTCCCTGAGAGAGAGAGAGAGGGGACTGAGAGACACCAGTCAGTGTACAGATATCTCCCTGAGAGAGAGAGGGACTGAGAGACACCAGTCTGTTGAGATTTTTATTCGATCACTGTCTGGTTGTTGCTGGGTGGGTGGGATTTGACTAGCATCCTCTGATTTTTCCCGAAGATTGTGACTTGCCCTGGAGAGAGTGGGTCTGTCTGCTGATCATGTCCTGGTGGTCACCTTCCTCTGATCGTAGGCAGAGGTTCCAGGATTTGCACTCCGTCCGAGGCTGAATGGCCTCCTCCTGTTCCTGTGTAACAGGCTCGAGGAGAGGGGCTGAATGGCCTCCTCCTGTTCCTGTGTAACAGGCTCGAGGAGAGGGGCTGAATGGCCGCCTCCTGTTCCTGTGTAACAGGCTGGAGTAGAGGGGCTGAATGGCCTCCTCCTGTTCCTGTGTAACAGGCTGGAGGAGAGGGGCTGAATGGCCTCCTCCTGTTCCTGTGTAACAGGCTGGAGGAGAGGGGCTGAATGGCCTGACCGTGTGTATTTTCTCTGGTTTGTGCCCTGTGAGTCTGTGATCTTTCTCTGATCTCTTGTCTTTTTGATATTATTTTTCTATTATGATCATTAATATACACGAACAGCAAGAGGATCATTAACCTTGGACCCATTCACCCCGGCCCGAGCAGCCCAGAACCTCCCCCGTCCGGGATTCGGGTCATCTGTGGGCACTGCAGAAACACATTCCTGGTGAGTTGCCCCTTCTGTCCTGGGCAGGGTGGGGTCCTTGTCCATTTAGTGCACAGGCACTCGAGGGCGTGTGTGAGGGTGCATGTGATGTCTTGTGCGCGTGAGGGCGGGTGTGTGTGCGCGAGGGCGCGAGTGTGCGCGCGCGTGTGAGGGTGGGTGTGTGTGCGCACGCGCCTGAGGGCGCGTGAGTGTGTGGGCGCGTGTGGCGCATGTGTGTGAGGGCGCGTGTGTGTGCGCGAGGGCGGGTGTGTGTGTGCGCGCCTGAGGGCGCGAGAGTGTGCGCGCGTGCGAGGGCGCGAGTGTGTGTGTGCGCGCGTGAGGGTGCGAAGGCGCGAGTGTGTGCGTGCGAGGGCGCGTGTGTGCGAGGGCGCGAGTGTGTGCACGCGTGAGGGCGCATGTGTGCGAGGGCGCGAGTGTGTGGGTGCGAGGGCGGGTGTGTGTGTGCGCCTGAGGGCGCGTGAGTGCGAGGGCGCGTGAGTGCGAGGGCGCGTGAGTGCGAGGGAGTGAGTGTGTGCACGCGTGAGGGCGCATGTGTGCGAGGGCGCGAGTGTGTGTGCGCGCGCTGAGGGCGCGTGAGTGCGAGGGCGCGTGAGTGCGAGGGCGCGTGAGTGCGAGGGCGCGAGTGTGTGCATGCGTGAGGGCGCATGTGTGCGAGGGCACGAGTGTGTGTGCGCGCGAGTGCGCGTGTGTGCGAGGGCGCGAGTGTGTGCACGCGCGTGGGAGTGTGTGGGTGCCTGAGGGCGCATGTGTGTGAGGGCGCGAGTGTGCGAGGTCATGAGTGTCTGTGTGCGCGTGCGAGTGCGCACGTGTGCGCGCCTGAGGGCAATGGCGTGTGCGTGCGCGCCTGAGGGCGATGGCGTGTGTGTGCGTGTGTGCGCACGCGTGCGCCTGAGGGCAGTGGCGTGTGCGTGCGCGCCTGAGGGCGATGGCGTGTGTGTGCGTGTGTGCGCACGCGTGCGCCTGAGGGCGATGGCGTGTTTGCGCGCGCGAGTGTGTGTGTGGGCGTGAGCATTTTGATTGGAACATGATGAGTTGAGTTTTGCTGCTGTAACCTATGTAAGTGAACGTGATAAGTAATTAAAATACAGATAGAAAGACGCGAGGGGTTTCAGATGGGCCTGTGAAAGATACAGCCGTGGGCCCATCACTTGCGGTGGAACTGTCGTTTGCCTGGGGAGTGAAGGTTTGCGTTCAGCAGCTGTGATGGCTTCTACAGCCGATGGGCGGGCGTCTGCCTTTTCAGCAGGTACAGCAGCTCCGAGGTGAGAGTGCAGGCCCCCCCCACCCTTTGGCTTTACCGGTGCTGCTGGTGGGCGGTGCGAGCGAAGCCAGCCTGGATGCCTTCCCCAGCCAATCAGCCGTGATTTTGGGGACAAGCTCCGCTGGGAGCCACGGAGGCAGAGGGGAAAACCAGCCCCTTCACTGGCTGCTCGGAGTTGAGCCGGCCGCCCTCCCAGGTTTGAGGAGTTGGGAGCTTCTTCTCGCCACTGGGGGGGGTCAACGAGAAGATCGACTGCCTTGGAGGGGTATAAACTTCAGGTGACGCTAGGCAGCCATCGTTTAAGGTTTCTTGGTGACCAGGGAGGGAGTTTCACAGGGGACGCAGCATCGCACCCAGGCGTTGGTGACACCCCCTCCTTTTGTGTATTTTTTTGCAGTGGAGGGAGTTCACAGACAGAACGTTAGCCCGGTGTCCGCACTGCCGCCGTGTGTAAGTATAACTCCGGTCCCTGGTGTGCACCTTTTCCCACAGGAACCGGACTGCTTCCCGTGCACTGCCCGCACCCCTCGGGGACTGAGGGCCCCTGATGTCCGGGGTCGCTCACCCTCCCTCCCCCCTGCTGCCTGGCACGTCTCTCTCTCTCTCTTTGTCTGTCTGTCTCTCTCTTTGTCTGTCTGTCTCTCTCTTTGTCTGTCTGTCTCTCTCTCTGCCTGTCTGCGCCTCTCTCTCTGCCTGTCTGCGCCTCTCTCTCTGCCTGTCTGCGCCTCTCTCTCTGCCTGTCTGCGCCTCTCTCTCTGCCTGTCTGCGCCTCTCTCTCTGCCTGTCTGCGCCTCTCTCTCTGCCTGTCTGCGCCTCTCTCTCTGCCTGTCTGCGCCTCTCTCTCTGCCTGTCTGCGCCTCTCTCTCTGCCTGTCTGCGCCTCTCTCTCTGCCTGTCTGCGCCTCTCTCTCTGCCTGTCTGCGCCTCTCTCTCTGCCTGTCTGCGCCTCTCTCTCTGCCTGTCTGCGCCTCTCTCTCTGCCTGTCTGCGCCTCTCTCTCTGCCTGTCTGCGCCTCTCTCTCTGCCTGTCTGCGCCTCTCTCTCTGCCTGTCTGCGCCTCTCTCTCTGCCTGTCTGCGCCTCTCTCTCTGCCTGTCTGCGCCTCTCTCTCTGCCTGTCTGCGCCTCTCTCTCTGCCTGTCTGCGCCTCTCTCTCTGCCTGTCTGCGCCTCTCTCTCTGCCTGTCTGCGCCTCTCTCTCTGCCTGTCTGCGCCTCTCTCTCTGCCTGTCTGCGCCTCTCTCTCTGCCTGTCTGCGCCTCTCTCTCTGCCTGTCTGCGCCTCTCTCTCTGCCTGTCTGCGCCTCTCTCTCTGCCTGTCTGCGCCTCTCTCTCTGCCTGTCTGCGCCTCTCTCTCTGCCTGTCTGCGCCTCTCTCTCTGCCTGTCTGCGCCTCTCTCTCTGCCTGTCTGCGCCTCTCTCTCTGCCTGTCTGCGCCTCTCTCTCTGCCTGTCTGCGCCTCTCTCTCTGCCTGTCTGCGCCTCTCTCTCTGCCTGTCTGCGCCTCTCTCTCTGCCTGTCTGCGCCTCTCTCTCTGCCTGTCTGCGCCTCTCTCTCTGCCTGTCTGCGCCTCTCTCTCTGCCTGTCTGCGCCTCTCTCTCTGCCTGTCTGCGCCTCTCTCTCTGCCTGTCTGCGCCTCTCTCTCTGCCTGTCTGCGCCTCTCTCTCTGCCTGTCTGCGCCTCTCTCTCTGCCTGTCTGCGCCTCTCTCTCTGCCTGTCTGCGCCTCTCTCTCTGCCTGTCTGCGCCTCTCTCTCTGCCTGTCTGCGCCTCTCTCTCTGCCTGTCTGCGCCTCTAACTCCTCCCTCTTTTCTCGTTTCCCTCAGCTCCTCGATAGGTCGTCAATACCCTCGGAAGCGCTGCATGTGGATATTCGCCGTGGGATTGCTGTTCGCCATTGTGGCTGCCGGGGTCACAGTGAGTATCCGATCAGTCATGTTCCCCCGCCCAACCACTCCGTCCGGGATATTAACCCCCCCGTCCGCCTGGGATATTAACCCCTCTGCCTGTCTGTCTGTCTGTCTGGGATATTAACCCCTCTGCCTGTCTGTCTGTCTGTCTGGGATATTAACCCCTCCGCCTGTCTGTCTGTCTGGGATATTAACTCCTCCGCCTGTCTGTCTGTCTGGGATATTAACCCCTCCGCCTGTCTGTCTGTCTGGGATATTAACCCCTCCGCCTGTCTGTCTGTCTGGGATATTGACCCCTCTGCCTGTCTGGGATATTGACCCCTCTGCCTGTCTGGGATATTGACCCCTCTGCCTGTCTGGGATATTGACCCCTCTGCCTGTCTGGGATATTGACCCCTCTGCCTGTCTGGGATATTGACCCCTCTGCCTGTCTGGGATATTGACCCCTCTGCCTGTCTGGGATATTGACCCCTCTGCCTGTCTGGGATATTGACCCCTCTGCCTGTCTGGGATATTGACCCCTCTGCCTGTCTGGGATATTGACCCCTCTGCCTGTCTGGGATATTGACCCCTCTGCCTGTCTGGGATATTGACCCCTCTGCCTGTCTGGGATATTGACCCCTCTGCCTGTCTGGGATATTGACCCCTCTGCCTGTCTGGGATATTGACCCCTCTGCCTGTCTGGGATATTGACCCCTCTGCCTGTCTGGGATATTGACCCCTCTGCCTGTCTGGGATATTGACCCCTCTGCCTGTCTGGGATATTGACCCCTCTGCCTGTCTGGGATATTGACCCCTCTGCCTGTCTGGGATATTGACCCCTCTGCCTGTCTGGGATATTGACCCCTCTGCCTGTCTGGGATATTGACCCCTCTGCCTGTCTGGGATATTGACCCCTCTGCCTGTCTGGGATATTGACCCCTCTGCCTGTCTGGGATATTGACCCCTCTGCCTGCCTGGGATATTGACCCCTCTGCCTGCCTGGGATATTGACCCCTCTGCCTGTCTGGGATATTGACCCCTCTGCCTGTCTGGGATATTGACCCCTCTGCCTGTCTGGGATATTGACCCCTCTGCCTGTCTGGGATATTGACCCCTCTGCCTGTCTGGGATATTGACCCCTCTGCCTGTCTGGGATATTGACCCCTCTGCCTGTCTGGGATATTGACCCCTCTGCCTGTCTGGGATATTGACCCCTCTGCCTGTCTGGGATATTGACCCCTCTGCCTGTCTGGGATATTGACCCCTCTGCCTGTCTGGGATATTGACCCCTCTGCCTGTCTGGGATATTGACCCCTCTGCCTGTCTGGGATATTGACCCCTCTGCCTGTCTGGGATATTGACCCCTCTGCCTGTCTGGGATATTGACCCCTCTGCCTGTCTGGGATATTGACCCCTCTGCCTGTCTGGGATATTGACCCCTCTGCCTGTCTGGGATATTGACCCCTCTGCCTGTCTGGGATATTGACCCCTCTGCCTGTCTGGGATATTGACCCCTCTGCCTGTCTGGGATATTGACCCCTCTGCCTGTCTGGGATATTGACCCCTCCGCCTGTCTGGGATATTGACCCCTCCGCCTGTCTGGGATATTGACCCCTCCGCCTGTCTGTCTGTCTGTCTGTCTGTCTGCCTGCCTGCCTGTCTGGGATATTAACCCCTCCGCCTGTCTGTCTGTCTGTCTGGGATATTAACCCCTCCGCCTGTCTGTCTGTCTGTCTGGGATATTAACCCCTCTGCCTGTCTGTCTGTCTGTCTGGGATATTAACCCCTCCGCCTGTCTGTCTGTCTGGGATATTAACTCCTCCGCCTGTCTGTCTGTCTGGGATATTAACCCCTCCGCCTGTCTGTCTGTCTGGGATATTGACCCCTCCGCCTGTCTGTCTGTCTGGGATATTGACCCCTCTGCCTGTCTGGGATATTGACCCCTCTGCCTGTCTGGGATATTGACCCCTCTGCCTGTCTGGGATATTGACCCCTCTGCCTGTCTGGGATATTGACCCCTCTGCCTGTCTGGGATATTGACCCCTCTGCCTGTCTGGGATATTGACCCCTCTGCCTGTCTGGGATATTGACCCCTCTGCCTGTCTGTGATATTGACCCCTCTGCCTGTCTGTGATATTGACCCCTCTGCCTGTCTGGGATATTGACCCCTCTGCCTGTCTGGGATATTGACCCCTCTGCCTGTCTGGGATATTGACCCCTCTGCCTGTCTGGGATATTGACCCCTCTGCCTGTCTGGGATATTGACCCCTCTGCCTGTCTGGGATATTGACCCCTCTGCCTGTCTGGGATATTGACCCCTCTGCCTGTCTGGGATATTGACCCCTCTGCCTGTCTGGGATATTGACCCCTCTGCCTGTCTGGGATATTGACCCCTCTGCCTGTCTGGGATATTGACCCCTCTGCCTGTCTGGGATATTGACCCCTCTGCCTGTCTGGGATATTGACCCCTCTGCCTGTCTGGGATATTGACCCCTCTGCCTGTCTGGGATATTGACCCCTCTGCCTGTCTGGGATATTGACCCCTCTGCCTGTCTGGGATATTGACCCCTCTGCCTGTCTGGGATATTGACCCCTCCGCCTGTCTGGGATATTGACCCCTCCGCCTGTCTGTCTGTCTGTCTGTCTGTCTGCCTGCCTGCCTGTCTGGGATATTAACCCCTCCGCCTGTCTGTCTGTCTGTCTGTCTGTCTGTCTGTCTGTCTGTCTGTCTGTCTGTCTGTCTGTCTGTCTGTCTGTCTGTCTGTCTGTCTGTCTGCCTGCCTGGGATATTAACCCCTCTGTCTGTCTGTCTGTCTGTCTGTCTGCCTGGGATATTAACCCCTCTGTCTGTCTGTCTGTCTGCCTGCCTGTCTGGGATATTAACCCCTCCATCTGTCTGTCTGCCTGTCTGTCTGCCTGTCTGTCTGCCTGTCTGGGATATTAACCCCTCCGCCTGTCTGTCTATCTGTCTGCCTGTCTGGGATATTAACCCCTCCGCCTGTCTGTCTGGGATATTAACCCCTCCGCCCGTCTGTTTGCCTGCCTGTCTGGGATATTAACCCCTCCGCCTGTCTGTCTGTCTGCCTGCCTGTCTGGAATATTAACCCCTCCGCCTGTCTGTCTGTCTGTCTGTCTGCCTGCCTGTCTGGGATATTAACCCCTCCGCCTGTCTGTCTGCCTGTCTGGGATATTAACCCCTCCGCCTGTCTGTCTGGGATATTAACCCCTCCACCTGTCTGTCTGGGATATTAACCCCTCCGCCTGTCTGTCTGGGATATTAACCACTCCGCCTGTCTGTCTGGGATATTAACCCCTCCGCCTGTCTGTCTGGGATATTAACCCCTCCGCCTGTCTGTCTGGGATATTAACCCCTCCGCCTGTCTGTCTGTCTGTCTGTCTGGGATATTAACCCCTCCGCCTGTCTGTCTGGGGTATTAACCCCTCCGCCTGTCTGTCTGGGGTATTAACCCCTCTGCCTGTCTGTCTGGGGTATTAACCCCTCCGCCTGTCTGTCTGGGATATTAACCCCTCCGCCTGTCTGCCTGGGATATTAACCCCTCCGCCTGTCTGTCTGGGGCATTAACCCCTCTGTCTGGGATATTAACCCCTCTGTCCGTCTGTCTGTCCGTCTGTCTGTTCGGGATATTAACCCCTCTGCCTGTCTGTCTGTCTGTGCCTTCCCCAGGCTGCCACTTGGAAACATGCTGAGGAGTACCACGGGATCTATGCGGGCTGGTTGTGCTGGTTATCCTGTCCGTCTGCTGTCTGGCTCGTGCCTGTTACTGGAGCTGTTTAAAGATCAGTCACCCCATCCAGAACTACTCCTGACTCCTGATGGAACTGGCTGGAGAGGGAGGAGGGGAGAGCAGCTGGGGGACATTGCTGACGGAAACCCCCGCAACACACTCAGCAACATAGTGCACAAGGAAGATCGGACCTCGGAGAGCACGGACCCTCCTCTCTCTGTCTCTCCTCCTCTCCCTCTGCCTCCTCTCTCTCTCTCTCTCCCTCTCTCTCCCTCTCCTGTCTCCCTCTCTCTCCTCTCTCTCTCCTCTCTCTCTCTCTCTCCTCTCTCTCTCTCTCTCTCTCTCTCTCTCTCTCTCCTCTCTCTCTCTCTCTCTCTCTCTCTCTCTCTCTCTCTCTCTCTCTCTCCTCCTCTCTCCTTCCTCTCTCTCTCTCCTTCCTCTCTCTCTCTCCTCTCTCTCCTTCCTCTCTCTCTCCTCTCTCTCCTCTCTCTCCTCCTCTCTCCTTCCTCTCTCTCCTCCTCTCTCCTTCCTCTCTCTCTCTCCTCTCTCTCCTTCCTCTCTCTCTCTCCTCTCTCTCCTTCCTCTCTCTCTCTCCTCTCTCTCTCCTCTCTCTTTCTCTCTCCAGTAACACCCCCTCTCACTACAGACCCTGTCTGTGTGTCCCAGTAAAGTCCCCTCTCACTACAGACCCTGTCTCTGTGTCCCAGTAACGTCCCCTCTCACTACAGACCCTGTCTCTGTGCCCAGTAACACCCCCTCTCACTACAGACCCTGTCTATGTCCCAGTAACACCCCCTCTCACTACAGACCCTGTCTCTGTGCCCAGTAAGACCCGTTTCCTGTCCTGCTGCCCTCGATCTTGATGCTCTGTTCTCATTAATAACTAACGTTG
>NW_027597731.1:0-68080 GCF_964194155.1 Cetorhinus maximus | reverse complement strand
AAGAGAGAGTGGAAGCAGGATTGTGTGGAGAGAGAGAGTGGAACAGGATTGTGTGGAGAGACAGGGAGTGGAACGGGATTGTGTGGAGAGAGAGAGAGTGGAGCAGGATTGTGCGGAGAGGGAGAGAGAGTGGAACAGGATTGTGTGGAGAGAGAGAGGGGAACAGGATCGTGTGGAGAGAGAGTGGAACAGGATTTTGTGGAGAGAGGGAGTGGCACAGGATTGTGTGGAGAGAGAGAGAATGGAACAGGATTGTGTGGAGAGAGAGTGTGGAACAGGATTTTGTGGAGAGAGAGAGAGTGGAACAGGATTGTATGGAGAGAGATTGAGTGGATGAGGATTGTGTGGAGAGAGAGAGTGGAACAGGATTGTGTGGAGAGAGAGGAAGAGTGTATCAGGATTCTGTGGAGGGAGGAAATGTGGAACAGGAGTGTGTGGAGAGAGAGAGAGAGAGTGGAACAGGATTGTGTGGAGAGAGAGAGAGTGGAACAGGATTGTGTGGAGAGAGAGATAGTGGAACGGGATTGTGTGTAGAGAGAGAGAATGGAACAGGATTGTGTGGAGAGAGAGAGAGTGGAACAGGATTGTACGGAGAGAGATAGAGAGAGAGAGTGGAACAGGATTGTGTGGAGAGAGAGAGAGAGAGAGAGTGGATCAGGATTGTGTGGAGAGAGAGAGAGGAACAGGATTGTATGGAGAGAGAGAGAGTGGAACAGGATTGTGTGGAGAGAGTAGAGAGAGAGAGTGGAACAGGATTGTGTGGAGAGAGAGAGAGTGGAACAGGATTGTGTGGAGAGAGAGAGTGGAACAGGATTGTGTGGAGAGAGAGAGAGTGGTACAGGAATGTGCGGAGAGAATGAGAGTGGAACAGGATTGTGTGGAGAGAGAGAGAGAGAGAGAGAGTGGTACAGGATTGTGTGGAGAGAGAGAGAGTGGAACAGGATTGTGTGGAGAGGGAGAGTGGAACAGGATTGTGTGGAGAGAGAGAGTGGAACAGGGTGGTTTGGAGATAGAGAGTGGAACAGATTTTGTGGAGAGAGCGAGTGGAACAGGATTGTGTGGAGAGAAAGAGTGGAACAGTATTGTGTGGAGAGGGAGAGTGGAACAGGATTGTGTGGAGAGAGAGAGTGGAACAGGATTGTGTGGAGAGAGAGAGAGAGAGCGAGTGGAACAGGATTGTGAGGAGAGAGAGTGAGTGGAACAGGATTGTGTGGAGAGGGAGAGTGGAACAGGATTGTGTGGAGAGAGAGAGAGAGTGGAACAGGATTATGTGGATAGAGAGACAGTGGAACAGGATTGTGTGGAGAGAGAGAGAGTGGAACTGGATTTTGTGGAGAGAGAGAGAGCGGAACAGGGTTTTGTGGAGAGAGAGAGAGTGCAACCGGATTTTGTGGAGAATGAGAGTGGACGGACTGTGTGGAGAGAGAGAGAGTGGAAGAGGATTGTGTGGAGAGGGAGAGTGGAACAGGATTGTGTGGAGAGAGAGAGAGTAGAACAGGATTGTGTGGAGAGAGAGAGAGTGGAACAGGATTGTGTGGAGAGAGAGAGAGTGGAACAGGATTGTGTGGAGAGAGAGAGTGGAACAGGACTGTGTGTATAGAGAGAGAGTGGAACATGATTGAGTGGAGAGAGAGAGAGCGTGGAACAGGACTGTGTGGAGAGAGAGAGAGTGGAACAGGATTGTGTGTAGAGACAGAGTGGAACAGTATTGTGTGGAGAGAGAGAGAGTGGTACAGGATTGTGTGGAGAGAGAGAGAGTGGATCAGGATTGTGTGGAGAGAGAGAGAGTGGAACAGGTTTGTATGGACAGAGGGAGAGTGGAACGGGATTGTGTGCAGAGAGAGAGAGTCGAACAGGATTGTGTGGTGAGAGAGAGAGTGGAACGGGATTGTGTGGAGAGAGAGAGTGGAACAGGATTGTGTGGAGAGGGAGAGAGAGTGGAACAGGATTGTGTGGAGAGAGAGAGCGGAACAGGATTGTGTGGAGACAGAGAGTGGAACAGGATTTTGTGGAGAGAGAGAGTGGAACAGGATTGTGTGGAGATAGAGAGAGTGGACCAGGATTGTGTGGAGAGAGAGAGTGGAACAGGATTGTGTGGAGAGAGAGAGAGTGGAACAGGATTGTGTGGAGAGAGAGAGAGTGGAACAGGATTGTGTGGAGAGAGAGAGAGTGGAACAGGATTGTGCGGAGAGAGAGAGTGTCGAACAGGATTTTGTGGAGAGAGAGAGTGGAACAGGATTGTGTGGAGAGAGAGGGAGAGTGGATCAGGATTCTGTGGAGGGAGGGAATGTTGTACAGGAGTGTGTGGAGAGAGAGGGAGAGAGTGGAACAGGATTGTGTGGAGAGAGAGAGAGTGGAACAGGATTGTGTGGAGAGAGTGAGAGTGGAACGGGATTGTGTGGAGAGAGAGAGAGTGGAACTGGATTGTGTGGAGGGGGCGAGTGGAACAGGATTGTGTGGAGAGAGAAAATGGAACAGGATTGTGTGGAGAGAGAGAGTGGAACAGGATTGTGTGGAGAGGGAGAGTGGAACAGGATTGTGGAGAGAGAGAGAGAGTGGAACAGGACTGTGTGGAGAGAGAGAGAGAGAGCGTGGAACATGATTGTGTGGAGAGAGAGAGTGGAACAGGATTTTGTGGAGAATGAGAGTGGACGGACTGTGTGGAGAGAGAGAGTGGAACAGGATTTTGTGGAGAGAGAGAGCGGAACAGGATTTTGTGGAGAGAGAGAGAGTGCAACAGGATTTTGTGGAGAACGAGAGTGGACGGACTGTGTGGAGAGAGACAGTGGTACAGGAGTGTGGAGAGAGAGAGAATGGAAGAGGATTGTGTGGAGAGGGAGAGTTGAACAGGATTGTGAGGAGAGAGAGTGAGTGGAACAGGATTGTGTGGAGAGAGAGAGTGGAACAGGACTGTGTGGAGAGAGAGATTGGAACAGGATTGTGTGGAGAGAGAGAGAGTGGAACAGGATTGTGTGGAGAGGGAGAGTGGAACAGGATTGTGTGGAGAGAGAGAGAGTGGAACAGGATTGTGGGGAGTGGGAGAGTAAACAGGATTGTGTGGAGACAGAGAGTGGAACAGGATTGTGTGGAGAGAGAGAATGTGGAACTGGATTGTGTGGAGAGGGAGAGTGGAACAGGATTGTGTGGAGAGGGAGAGTGGTATTGGATTGTATGGAGAGCGAGCGAGTGAAACAGGATTGTGTGGAGAGAGAGAGAGTGGAAAAGGATTGTGTGGAAGAGAGAGAGAGAGTGGAACAGGATTTTGTGGACAGACAGAGAGAGAGAATGGAACAGAATTGTGTGGACAGTGAGAGAGCGAGTGGAACAGGATTGTGTGGAGAGTGAGAGTGGACGGGATTGTGTGGAGAGAGATAGAGAGAGAAACCGGATTGTTTGGAGAGAGACAGAGTGGAACAGGATTGTGTGGAGAGAGAGAGAGTGGAACAGGATTGTGTGGAGAGAGAGAGAGAGAGCGGAACAGGATTGTGTGGAGAAAGAGAGAGTGGAACAGGATTGTGTGGAGAGAGAGAGAGTGGAACGGGATTGTGTGGAGAGAGAGAGAGTGGAACAGGATTGTGTGGAGAGAGAGAGTGGAACAGGATTGTGTGGAGAGAGAGAGTGGAACAGGATTGTGTGGAGAGAGAGAGAGTGGAACAGGATTGCGTGGAGAGAGAGAGAGAGAGAGAGAGTGGAACAGGATTGTGTGGAGAGAAAGAGTGGAACAGGATTGTGTGGAGAGAGAGAGAGAGTGGAACAGGATTGTGCGGAGAGTGATAGAGAGAGAGAGTGGAACAGGATTGTGTGGAGAGAGAGAGAGAGAGAGTGGATCAGGATTGTGTGGAGAGAGAGAGTGGAACAGGATTGTGTGGAGAGAGAGAGAGTGGAACGGGATTGTGTGGAGAGAGAGAGAGTGGAACAGGATTGTGTGGAGAGAGAGAGTGGAACAGGATTGTGTGGAGAGAGAGAGTGGAACAGGATTGTGTGGAGAGAGAGAGAGTGGAACAGGATTGTGTGGAGAGAGAGAGAGAGAGAGAGAGTGGAACAGGATTGTGTGGAGAGAAAGAGTGGAACAGGATTGTGTGGAGAGAGAGAGAGAGTGGAACAGGATTGTGCGGAGAGTGATAGAGAGAGAAAGTGGAACAGGATTGTGTGGAGAGAGAGAGAGAGAGAGAGAGTGGATCAGGATTGTGTGGAGAGAGAGAGTGGAACAGGATTGTGTGGAGAGAGAGAGAGTGGAACAGGATTGTGTGGAGAGAGATAGAGAGAGAGAGTGGAACAGGATTGTGTGGAGAGAGAGAGAGTGGAACAGGATTGTGTGGAGAGGGAGAGTGGAACAGGATTGTGTGGAGATAGAGAGAGAGTGGAACAGGATTGTGTGGAGAGAGAGAGTGGAACAGGATTGTGTGGAGAGAGAGAGAGTGGTCCAGGATTGTGCGGAGAGAATGAGAGTGGAACAGGATTGTGTGGAGAGAGAGAGAGAGAGGGAGAGTGGTACAGGATTGTGTGGAGAGAGAGAGAGTGGAACAGGATTGTGTGGAGAGAGAGAGTGGAACAGGATTGTGTGTAGAGGGAGAGTGGAACAGGATTGTGTGGAGAGAGAGAGAGTGGAACAGGATTGTGTGGAGAGAGAGAGAGAGTGGAACAGGAGTGTGCGGAGAGAGAGAGTGGAACAGGATTGTGTGGAGAGAGAGAGAGTGGAACAGGATTGTGTGGAGAGAGAGAGTGGAACAGGACTGTGTGGAAAGAGAGAGATTGGAACATGATTGTGTGGAGAGAGAGAGAGTGGAACAGGATTGTGTGGAGAGAGAGAGAGTGGAACAGGATTGTGTGGAGAGTGAGAGAGTGGAAAAGGATTGTATGGAGAGAGGGAGAGTGGAACGGGATTGTGTGGAGAGAGAGAGAGTGGAACAGGATTGTGTGGAGAGAGAGAGAGTGGAACGGGATTGTCTGGAGAGAGAAAGTGGAACAGGATTGTGTGGAGAGGGAGAGAGAGTGGAACAGGATTGTGCGGAGTGAGAGAGTGTGGAACAGGATTGTGTGGAGAGAGAGAGTGGAACAGGATTGTATGGAGAGAGAGGGAGAGTGGATCAGGATTCTGTGGAGGGAGAGAATGTGGAACAGGAGTGTGTGGAGAGAGAGAGAGAGAGAGTGGAACAGGATTGTGTGGAGAGAGAGAGAGTGGAACAGTCTTGAGTGGAGAGAGAGAGAGTGGAACGGGATTGTGTGGAGAGAGAGAGAGTGGAACAGAATTGTGTGGAGAGAGAGAGAGTGGAACAAGATTGTGTGGAGGGGGTGAGTGGAACAGGATTGTGTGGAGAGAGAGAGTGGAACAGAATTGTGTGTAGAGAGAGAGAGAGTGGAACAGGATTGTGTGGAGAGGGAGAGTGGAACAGGATTGTGGAGAGAGAGAGAGAGAGTGGTACAGGATTGTGTGGAGAGACAGAGAGAGTGGAACAGGATTGTGTGGAGAGAGAGAGTGGAACAGGATTGTGTGGAGATAGAGGGAGTGGAACGGGATTGTGTGGAGAGAGAGAGTGGAACAGGATTGTGTGGAGAGGGAGAGAGAGTGGAACAGGATTGTGTGGAGAGAGAGAGCGGAACAGGATTGTGTGGAGAGAGAGTGGAATAGGATTTTGTGGAGAGAGGGAGTGGCACAGGATTGTGTGGAGAGAGAGAGAGTGGAACAGGATTGTGTGGAGAGAGAGTGTGGAACAGGATTGTGTGGAGAGAGAGAGTGTGGAACAGGATTGTATGTAGAGAGATAGAGTGGAACAGGATTGTGTGGAGAGAGAGAGTGGAACAGGATTGTGTGGAGAGAGAGGGAGAGTGGATCAGGATTCTGTGGAGGGAGAGAATGTGGAACAGGAGTGTGTGGAGAGAGAGAGAGAGAGCGGAACAGGATTGTGTGGAGAAAGAGAGAGTGGAACAGGATTGTGTGGAGAGAGAGAGAGTGGAACGGGATTGTGTGGAGAGAGAGAGAGTGGAACAGGATTGTGTGGAGAGAGAGAGTGGAACAGGATTGTGTGGAGAGAGAGGGTGGAACAGGATTGTGTGGAGAGAGAGAGAGTGGAACAGGATTGTGTGGAGAGAGAGAGAGAGAGAGAGAGTGGAACAGGATTGTGTGGAGACAAAGAGTGGAACAGGATTGTGTGGAGAGAGAGAGAGTGGAACAGGATTGTGCGGAGAGTGATAGAGAGAGAGAGTGGAACAGGATTGTGTGGAGAGAGAGAGAGAGAGAGAGTGGATCAGGATTGTGTGGAGAGAGAGAGTGGAACAGGATTGTGTGGAGAGAGAGTGAGTGGAACAGGATTGTGTGGAGAGAGATAGAGAGAGAGAGTGGAGCAGGATTGTGTGGAGAGAGAGAGAGTGGAACAGGATTGTGTGGAGAGGGAGAGTGGAACAGGATTGTGTGGAGAGAGAGAGAGAGTGGAACAGGATTGTGTGGTGAGAGAGAGTGGAACAGGATTGTGTGGAGAGAGAGAGAGTGGTACAGGATTGTGCGGAGAGAATGAGAGTGGAACAGGATTGTGTGGAGAGAGAGAGAGAGAGAGAGAGTGGTACAGGATTGTGTGGAGAGAGAGAGAGTGGAACAGGATTGTGTGGAGAGGGAGAGTGGAACAGGATTGTGTGGAGAGAGAGAGTGGAACAGGGTGGTTTGGAGATAGAGAGTGGAACAGATTTTGTGGAGAGAGCGAGTGGAACAGGATTGTGTGGAGAGAAAGAGTGGAACAGTATTGTGTGGAGAGGGAGAGTGGAACAGGATTGTGTGGAGAGAGAGAGTGGAACAGGATTGTGTGGAGAGAGAGAGAGTGGAACAGGATTGTGTGGAGAGAGAGAGAGAGAGCGAGTGGAACAGGATTGTGAGGAGAGAGAGTGAGTGGAACAGGATTGTGTGGAGAGGGAGAGTGGAACAGGATTGTGTGGAGAGAGAGAGAGAGTGGAACAGGATTGTGTGGAGAGAGAGACAGTGGAACAGGATTGTGTGGAGAGAGAGAGAGTGGAACTGGATTTTGTGGAGAGAGAGAGAGCGGAACAGGGTTTTGTGGAGAGAGAGAGAGTGCAACCGGATTTTGTGGAGAATGAGAGTGGACGGACTGTGTGGAGAGAGAGAGTGGAACAGGATTGTGTGGAGCGAGAGTGAGTGGAAGAGGATTGTGTGGAGAGGGAGAGTGGAACAGGATTGTGTGGAGAGAGAGAGAGTGGAACAGGATTGTGTGGAGAGAGAGAGTGGAACAGGACTGTGTGTATAGAGAGAGAGTGGAACATGATTGAGTGGAGAGAGAGAGAGCGTGGAACAGGACTGTGTGGAGAGAGAGAGAGTGGAACAGGATTGTGTGTAGAGACAGAGTGGAACAGTATTGTGTGGAGAGAGAGAGAGTGGTACAGGATTGTGTGGAGAGAGAGAGTGGAACAGGATTGTGCGGAGAGAGAGAGTGTCGAACAGGATTTTGTGGAGAGAGAGAGTGGAACAGGATTGTGTGGAGAGAGAGGGAGAGTGGATCAGGATTCTGTGGAGGGAGGGAATGTTGTACAGGAGTGTGTGGAGAGAGAGGGAGAGAGTGGAACAGGATTGTGTGGAGAGAGAGAGAGTGGAACAGGATTGTGTGGAGAGAGTGAGAGTGGAACGGGATTGTGTGGAGAAAGAGAGAGTGGAACTGGATTGTGTGGAGGGGGCGAGTGGAACAGGATTGTGTGGAGAGAGAGAATGTACAGGATTGTGTGGAGAGAGAGAGAGAGTGGAACATGATTGTGTGGAGAGGGAGAGTGGAACAGGATTGTGGAGAGAGAGAGAGAGTGGAACAGGAGTGTGTGGAGAGAGAGAGAGAGAGAGTGGAACATGATTGTGTGGAGAGAGAGAGTGGAACAGGATTTTGTGGAGAATGAGAGTGGACGGACTGTGTGGAGAGAGAGAGTGGAACAGGATTTTGTGGAGAGAGAGAGCGGAACAGGATTTTGTGGAGAGAGAGAGAGTGCAACAGTATTTTGTGGAGAACGAGAGTGGACGGACTGTGTGGAGAGAGACAGTGGTACAGGATTGTGTGGAGAGAGAGAGAATGGAAGAGGATTGTGTGGAGAGGGAGAGTTGAACAGGATTGTGTGGAGAGAGAGTGAGTGGAACAGGATTGTGTGGAGAGAGAGAGTGGAACAGGATTGTGTGGAGAGAGAGATTGGAACAGGATTGTGTGGAGAGAGAGAGAGTGGAACAGGATTGTGTGGAGAGGGAGAGTGGAACAGGATTGTGTGGAGAGAGAGAGAGAGTGGAACAGGATTGTGGGGAGTGGGAGAGTAAACAGGCTTGTGTGGAGAGACAGAGTGGAACAGGATTGTGTGGAGAGAGAGAATGTGGTATTGGATTGTTTGGAGAGCGAGCGAGTGAAACAGGATTGTGTGGAGAGAGAGAGAGTGGAAAAGGATTGTGTGGAAGAGAGAGAGAGAGTGGAACAGTATTTTGTTGACAGACAGAGAGAGAGAATGGAACAGAATTGTTTGGACAGTGAGAGAGCGAGTGGAACAGGATTGTGTGGAGAGTGAGAGTGGACGGGATTGTGTGGAGAGAGATAGAGAGAGAAACCGGATTGTTTGGAGAGAGACAGAGTGGAACAGGATTGTGTGGAGAGAGAGAGAGTGGAACAGGATTGTGTGGAGAGAGAGAGAGTGGAAAAGGATTGTATGGAGAGAGGGAGAGTGGAAAGGGATTGTGTGGAGAGAGAGAGAGTGGAACAGGATTGTGTGGAGAGAGAGAGAGTGGAACGGGATTGTCTGGAGAGAGAAAGTGGAACAGGATTGTGTGGAGAGGGAGAGAGAGTGGAACAGGATTGTGCGGAGAGAGAGAGTGCGGATCAGGATTGTGTGGAGAGAGAGAGAGAGAGTGGAACAGGATTGTGTGGAGAGAGAGAGAGTGGAACAGGATTGAGTGGAGAGAGAGAGAGTGGAACGGGATTGTGTGGAGAGAGAGAGAGTGGAACAGAATTGTGTGGAGAGAGAGAGAGTGGAACAGGATTGTGTGGAGGGGATGAGTGGAACAGGATTGTGTGGAGAGAGAGTGGAACTGAATTGTGTGTAGAGAGAGAGAGAGTGGAACAGGATTGTGAGGAGAGGGAGAGTGGAACAGGATTGTGGAGAGAGAGAGACAGAGTGGAACAGGATTATGTGGAGAGACAGAGAGAGTGGAACAGGATTGTGTGGAGAGAGAGAGTGGAACAGGATTGTGTGGAGAGACATGGAGTGGAACGGGATTGTGTGGAGAGAGAGAGTGGAGCAGGATTGTGCGGAGAGGGAGAGAGAGTGGAACAGGATTGTGTGGAGAGAGAGAGGGGAACAGGATCGTGTGGAGAGAGAGTGGAACAGGATTTTGTGGAGAGAGGGAGTGGCACAGGATTGTGTGGAGAGAGAGAGAATGGAACAGGATTGTGTGGAGAGAGAGTGTGGAACAGGATTTTGTGGAGAGAGAGAGAGTGGAACAGGATTGTATGGAGAGAGATTGAGTGGATGAGGATTGTGTGGAGAGAGAGAGTGGAACAGGATTGTGTGGAGAGAGAGGGAGAGTGTATCAGGATTCTGTGGAGGGAGGAAATGTGGAACAGGAGTGTGTGGAGAGAGAGAGAGAGAGTGGAACAGGATTGTGTGGAGATAGAGAGAGTGGAACAGGATTGTGTGGAGAGAGAGATAGTGGAACGGGATTGTGTGTAGAGAGAGAGAATGGAACAGGATTGTGTGGAGAGAGAGAGAGTGGAACAGGATTGTACGGAGAGAGATAGAGAGAGAGAGTGGAACAGGATTGTGTGGAGAGAGAGAGAGAGAGAGAGTGGATCAGGATTGTGTGGAGAGAGAGAGAGGAACAGGATTGTGTGGAGAGAGGGAGAGTGGAACAGGATTGTGTGGAGAGAGATAGAGAGAGAGAGTGCAACAGGATTGTGTGGAGAGAGAGAGAGTGGAACAGGATTGTGTGGAGAGAGAGAGTGGAACAGGATTGTGTGGAGAGAGAGAGAGTGGTACAGGAATGTGCGGAGAGAATGAGAGTGGAACAGGATTGTGTGGAGAGAGAGGGAGAGAGAGAGAGTGGTACAGGATTGTGTGGAGAGAGAGAGAGTGGAACAGGATTGTGTGGAGAGAAAGAGTGGAACAGTATTGTGTGGAGAGGGAGAGTGGAACAGGATTGTGTGGAGAGAGAGAGTGGAACAGGATTGTGTGGAGAGAGAGAGAGTGGAACAGGATTGTGTGGAGAGAGAGAGAGAGAGCGAGTGGAACAGGATTGTGAGGAGAGAGAGTGAGTGGAACAGGATTGTGTGGAGAGGGAGAGTGGAACAGGATTGTGTGGAGAGAGAGAGAGAGTGGAACAGGATTGTGTGGAGAGAGAGACAGTGGAACAGGATTGTGTGGAGAGAGAGAGAGTGGAACTGGATTTTGTGGAGAGAGAGAGAGCGGAACAGGGTTTTGTGGAGAGAGAGAGAGTGCAACCGGATTTTGTGGAGAATGAGAGTGGACGGACTGTGTGGAGAGAGAGAGTGGAACAGGATTGTGTGGAGCGAGAGTGAGTGGAAGAGGATTGTGTGGAGAGGGAGAGTGGAACAGGATTGTGTGGAGAGAGAGAGAGTGGAACAGGATTGTGTGGAGAGAGAGAGTGGAACAGGACTGTGTGTATAGAGAGAGAGTGGAACATGATTGAGTGGAGAGAGAGAGAGCGTGGAACAGGACTGTGTGGAGAGAGAGAGAGTGGAACAGGATTGTGTGTAGAGACAGAGTGGAACAGTATTGTGTGGAGAGAGAGAGAGTGGTACAGGATTGTGTGGAGAGAGAGAGTGGAACAGGATTGTGCGGAGAGAGAGAGTGTCGAACAGGATTTTGTGGAGAGAGAGAGTGGAACAGGATTGTGTGGAGAGAGAGGGAGAGTGGATCAGGATTCTGTGGAGGGAGGGAATGTTGTACAGGAGTGTGTGGAGAGAGAGGGAGAGAGTGGAACAGGATTGTGTGGAGAGAGAGAGAGTGGAACAGGATTGTGTGGAGAGAGTGAGAGTGGAGCGGGATTGTGTGGAGAAAGAGAGAGTGGAACTGGATTGTGTGGAGGGGGCGAGTGGAACAGGATTGTGTGGAGAGAGAGAATGTACAGGATTGTGTGGAGAGAGAGAGAGAGTGGAACATGATTGTGTGGAGAGGGAGAGTGGAACAGGATTGTGGTGAGAGAGAGAGAGTGGAACAGGAGTGTGTGGAGAGAGAGAGAGAGAGAGTGGAACATGATTGTGTGGAGAGAGAGAGTGGAACAGGATTTTGTGGAGAATGAGAGTGGACGGACTGTGTGGAGAGAGAGAGTGGAACAGGATTTTGTGGAGAGAGAGAGCGGAACAGGATTTTGTGGAGAGAGAGAGAGTGCAACAGTATTTTGTGGAGAACGAGAGTGGACGGACTGTGTGGAGAGAGACAGTGGTACAGGATTGTGTGGAGAGAGAGAGAATGGAAGAGGATTGTGTGGAGAGGGAGAGTTGAACAGGATTGTGTGGAGAGAGAGTGAGTGGAACAGGATTGTGTGGAGAGAGAGAGTGGAACAGGATTGTGTGGAGAGAGAGATTGGAACAGGATTGTGTGGAGAGAGAGAGAGTGGAACAGGATTGTGTGGAGAGGGAGAGTGGAACAGGATTGTGTGGAGAGAGAGAGTGAGTGGAACAGGATTGTGGGGAGTGGGAGAGTAAACAGGCTTGTGTGGAGAGAGAGAGTGGAACAGGATTGTGTGGAGAGAGAGAATGTGGAACTGGATTGTGTGGAGAGGGAGAGTGGAACAGGATTGTGTGGAGAGGGAGAGTGGTATTGGATTGTTTGGAGAGCGAGCGAGTGAAACAGGATTGTGTGGAGAGAGAGAGAGTGGAAAAGGATTGTGTGGAAGAGAGAGAGAGAGTGGAACAGTATTTTGTGGACAGACAGAGAGAGAGAATGGAACAGAATTGTTTGGACAGTGAGAGAGCGAGTGGAACAGGATTGTGTGGAGAGTGAGAGTGGACGGGATTGTGTGGAGAGAGATAGAGAGAGAAACCGGATTGTTTGGAGAGAGACAGAGTGGAACAGGATTGTGTGGAGAGAGAGAGAGTGGAACAGGATTGTGTGGAGAGAGAGAGAGTGGAAAAGGATTGTATGGAGAGAGGGAGAGTGGAAAGGGATTGTGTGGAGAGAGAGAGAGTGGAACAGGATTGTGTGGAGAGAGAGAGAGTGGAACGGGATTGTCTGGAGAGCGAAAGTGGAACAGGATTGTGTGGAGAGGGAGAGAGAGTGGAACAGGATTGTGCGGAGAGAGAGAGTGCGGATCAGGATTGTGTGGAGAGAGAGAGAGAGAGTGGAACAGGATTGTGTGGAGAGAGAGAGAGTGGAACAGGATTGAGTGGAGAGAGAGAGAGTGGAACGGGATTGTGTGGAGAGAGAGAGAGTGGAACAGAATTGTGTGGAGAGAGAGAGAGTGGAACAGGATTGTGTGGAGGGGATGAGTGGAACAGGATTGTGTGGAGAGAGAGTGGAACTGAATTGTGTGTAGAGAGAGAGAGAGTGGAACAGGATTGTGAGGAGAGGGAGAGTGGAACAGGATTGTGGAGAGAGAGAGACAGAGTGGAACAGGATTATGTGGAGAGACAGAAAGAGTGGAACAGGATTGTGTGGAGAGAGAGAGTGGAACAGGATTGTGTGGAGAGACAGGGAGTGGAACGGGATTGTGTGGAGAGAGAGAGTGGAGCAGGATTGTGCGGAGAGGGAGAGAGAGTGGAACAGGATTGTGTGGAGAGAGAGAGGGGAACAGGATCGTGTGGAGAGAGAGTGGAACAGGATTTTGTGGAGAGAGGGAGTGGCACAGGATTGTGTGGAGAGAGAGAGAATGGAACAGGATTGTGTGGAGAGAGAGTGTGGAACAGGATTTTGTGGAGAGAGAGAGAGTGGAACAGGATTGTATGGAGAGAGATTGAGTGGATGAGGATTGTGTGGAGAGAGAGAGTGGAACAGGATTGTGTGGAGAGAGAGGGAGAGTGTATCAGGATTCTGTGGAGGGAGGAAATGTGGAACAGGAGTGTGTGGAGAGAGAGAGAGAGAGTGGAACAGGATTGTGTGGAGATAGAGAGAGTGGAACAGGATTGTGTGGAGAGAGAGATAGTGGAACGGGATTGTGTGTAGAGAGAGAGAATGGAACAGGATTGTGTGGAGAGAGAGAGAGTGGAACAGGATTGTACGGAGAGTGATAGAGAGAGAGAGTGGAACAGGATTGTGTGGAGAGAGAGAGAGAGAGAGAGTGGATCAGGATTGTGTGGAGAGAGAGAGAGGAACAGGATTGTGTGGAGAGAGGGAGAGTGGAACAGGATTGTGTGGAGAGAGATAGAGAGAGAGAGTGGAACAGGATTGTGTGGAGAGAGAGAGAGTGGAACAGGATTGTGTGGAGAGAGAGAGTGGAACAGGATTGTGTGGAGAGAGAGAGAGTGGTACAGGAATGTGCGGAGAGAATGAGAGTGGAACAGGATTGTGTGGAGAGAGAGAGAGAGAGAGAGAGTGGTACAGGATTGTGTGGAGAGAGAGAGAGTGGAACAGGATTGTGTGGAGAGGGAGAGTGGAACAGGCTTGTGTGGAGAGAGAGAGTGGAACAGGGTGGTTTGGAGATAGAGAGTGGAACAGATTTTGTGGAGAGAGCGAGTGGAACAGGATTGTGTGGAGAGAAAGAGTGGAACAGTATTGTGTGGAGAGGGAGAGTGGAACAGGATTGTGTGGAGAGAGAGAGTGGAACAGGATTGTGTGGAGAGAGAGAGAGTGGAACAGGATTGTGTGGAGAGAGAGAGAGAGAGCGAGTGGAACAGGATTGTGAGGAGAGAGAGTGAGTGGAACAGGATTGTGTGGAGAGGGAGAGTGGAACAGGATTGTGTGGAGAGAGAGAGAGAGTGGAACAGGATTATGTGGATAGAGAGACAGTGGAACAGGATTGTGTGGAGAGAGAGAGAGTGGATCTGGATTTTGTGGAGAGAGAGAGAGCGGAACAGGGTTTTGTGGAGAGAGAGAGAGTGCAACCGGATTTTGTGGAGAATGAGAGTGGACGGACTGTGTGGAGAGAGAGAGTGGAACAGGATTGTGTGGAGCGAGAGAGAGTGGAAGAGGATTGTGTGGAGAGGGAGAGTGGAACAGGATTGTGTGGAGAGAGAGAGAGTAGAACAGGATTGTGTGGAGAGAGAGAGAGTGGAACAGGATTGTGTGGAGAGAGAGAGAGTGGAACAGGATTGTGTGGAGAGAGAGAGTGGAACAGGACTGTGTGTATAGAGAGAGAGTGGAGCATGATTGAGTGGAGAGAGAGAGAGCGTGGAACAGGACTGTGTGGAGAGAGAGAGAGTGGAACAGGATTGTGTGTAGAGACAGAATGGAACAGTATTGTGTGGAGAGAGAGAGAGTGGTACAGGATTGTGTGGAGAGAGAGAGAGTGGATCAGGATTGTGTGGAGAGAGAGAGAGTGGAACAGGTTTGTATGGACAGAGGGAGAGTGGAACGGGATTGTGTGCAGAGAGAGAGAGTCGAACAGGATTGTGTGGTGAGAGAGAGAGTGGAACGGGATTGTGTGGAGAGAGAGAGTGGAACAGGATTGTGTGGAGAGGGAGAGAGTGTGGAACAGGATTGTGTGGAGAGAGAGAGCGGAACAGGATTGTGTGGAGACAGAGAGTGGAACAGGATTTTGTGGAGAGAGAGAGTGGAACAGGATTGTGTGGAGATAGAGAGAGTGGACCAGGATTGTGTGGAGAGAGAGAGTGGAACAGGATTGTGTGGAGAGAGAGAGAGTGGAACAGGATTGTGTGGAGAGAGAGAGAGTGGAACAGGATTGTGTGGAGAGAGAGAGTGGAACAGGATTGTGCGGAGAGAGAGAGTGTCGAACAGGATTTTGTGGAGAGAGAGAGTGGAACAGGATTGTGTGGAGAGAGAGGGAGAGTGGATCAGGATTCTGTGGAGGGAGGGAATGTTGTACAGGAGTGTGTGGAGAGAGAGGGAGAGAGTGGAACAGGATTGTGTTGAGAGAGAGAGAGTGGAACAGGATTGTGTGGAGAGAGTGAGAGTGGAACGGGATTGTGTGGAGAGAGAGAGAGTGGAACTGGATTGTGTGGAGGGGGCGAGTGGAACAGGATTGTGTGGAGAGAGAGAATGGAACAGGATTGTGTGGAGAGAGAGAGAGAGTGGAACAGGATTGTGTGGAGAGGGAGAGTGGAACAGGATTGTGGAGAGAGAGAGAGAGTGGAACAGGACTGTGTGGAGAGAGAGAGAGAGAGCGTGGAACATGATTGTGTGGAGAGAGAGAGTGGAACAGGATTTTGTGGAGAATGAGAGTGGACGGACTGTGTGGAGAGAGAGAGTGGAACAGGATTTTGTGGAGAGAGAGAGCGGAACAGGATTTTGTGGAGAGAGAGAGAGTGCAACAGGATTTTGTGGAGAACGAGAGTGGACGGACTGTGTGGAGAGAGACAGTGGTACAGGATTGTGTGGAGAGAGAGAGAATGGAAGAGGATTGTGTGGAGAGGGAGAGTTGAACAGGATTGTGTGGAGAGAGAGTGAGTGGAACAGGATTGTGTGGAGAGAGAGAGTGGAACAGGACTGTGTGGAGAGAGAGATTGGAACAGGATTGTGTGGAGAGAGAGAGAGTGGAACAGGATTGTGTGGAGAGGGAGAGTGGAACAGGATTGTGTGGAGAGAGAGAGAGTGGAACAGGATTGTGGGGAGTGGGAGAGTAAACAGGATTGTGTGGAGAGAGAGAGTGGAACAGGATTGTGTGGAGAGAGAGAATGTGGAACTGGATTGTGTGGAGAGGGAGAGTGGAACAGGATTGTGTGGAGAGGGAGAGTGGTATTGGATTGTATGGAGAGCGAGCGAGTGAAACAGGATTGTGTGGAGAGAGAGAGAGTGGAAAAGGATTGTGTGGAAGAGAGAGAGAGAGTGGAACAGGATTTTGTGGACAGACAGAGAGAGAGAATGGAACAGAATTGTGTGGACAGTGAGAGAGCGAGTGGAACAGGATTGTGTGGAGAGTGAGAGTGGACGGGATTGTGTGGAGAGAGATAGAGAGAGAAACCGGATTGTTTGGAGAGAGACAGAGTGGAACAGGTTTTTGCGGAGAGAGAGAGAGTGGAACAGGATTGTGTGGAGAGAGAGAGAGTGGAAAAGGATTGTATGGAGAGAGGGAGAGTGGAACGGGATTGTGTGGAGAGAGAGAGAGTGGAACAGGATTGTGTGGAGAGAGAGAGAGTGGAACGGGATTGTCTGGAGAGAGAAAGTGGAACAGGATTGTGTGGAGAGGGAGAGAGAGTGGAACAGGATTGTGCGGAGAGAGAGAGTGTGGAACAGGATTGTGTGGAGAGAGAGAGGGGAACAGGATTGTGTGGAGAGAGAGGGAGAGCGGATCAGGATTCTGTGGAGGGAGAGAATGTGGATCAGGAGTGTGTGGAGAGAGAGAGAGAGAGTGGAACAGGATTGTGTGGAGAGAGAGAGAGTGGAACAGGATTGAGTGGAGAGAGAGAGAGTGGAACGGGATTGTGTGGAGAGAGAGAGAGTGGAACAGAATTGTGTGGAGAGAGAGAGAGTGGAACAGGATTGTGTGGAGGGGTTGAGTGGAACAGGATTGTGTGGAGAGAGATTGGAACTGAATTGTGTGTAGAGAGAGAGAGAGTGGAACAGGATTGTGTGGAGAGGGAGAGTGGAACAGGATTGTGGAGAGAGAGAGAGAGAGTGGAACAGGATTGTGTGGAGAGACAGAGAGAGTGGAACAGGATTGTGTGGAGAGAGAGAGTGGAACAGGATTGTGTGGAGAGACAGGGAGTGGAACGGGATTGTGTGGAGAGAGAGAGTGGAGCAGGATTGTGTGGAGAGGGAGAGAGAGTGGAACAGGATTGTGTGGAGAGAGAGAGCGGAACAGGATTGTGTGGAGAGAGAGTGGAACAGGATTTTGTGGAGAGAGGGAGTGGCACAGGATTGTGTGGAGAGAGAGAGAGTGGAACAGGATTGTGTGGAGAGAGAGTGTGGAACAGGATTTTGTGGAGAGAGAGAGAGTGGAACAGGATTGTATGGAGAGAGCTAGAGTGGAACAGGATTGTGTGGAGAGAGAGGGAGAGTGGATCAGGATTCTGTGGAGGGAGGGAATGTGGAACAGGAGTGTGTGGAGAGAGAGAGAGAGAGTGGAACAGGATTGTGTGGAGAGAGAGAGAGTGGAACAGGATTGTGTGGAGAGAGAGAGTGGAACAGGATTGTGTGGAGAGAGAGAGTGGAACAGGATTGTGTGGAGAGAGAGAGAGTGGAACAGGATTGTGTGGAGAGAGAGAGAGAGAGAGAGAGGAACAGGATTGTGTGGAGAGTGAGAGTGGAACAGGATTGTGTGGAGAGAGAGAGAGTAGAACAGGATTGTGCGGAGAGAGATAGAGAGAGAGAGTGGAACAGGATTGTGTGGAGAGAGAGAGAGAGAGAGAGAGGAACAGGATTGTGTGGAGAGAGAGAGTGGAACAGGATTGTGTGGAGAGAGAGAGAGTGGAACAGGATTGTGTGGAGAGAGAGAGAGTAGAACGGGATTGTCTGGAGAGAGAAAGTGGAACAGGATAGTGTGGAGAGGGAGAGAGAGTGGAACAGGATTGTGCGGAGAGAGAGAGTGTGGAACAGGATTGTGTGGAGAGAGAGAGGGGAACAGGATTGTGTGGAGAGAGAGGGAGAGTGGATCAGGATTCTGTGGAGGGAGAGAATGTGGATCAGGAGTGTGTGGAGAGAGAGAGAGAGAGTGGAACAGGATTGTGTGGAGAGAGAGAGATTGGAACAGGATTGAGTGGAGAGAGAGAGAGTGGAACGGGATTGTGTGGAGAGAGAGAGAGTGGAACAGAATTGTGTGGAGAGAGAGAGAGTGGAACAGGATTGTGTGGAGGGGTTGAGTGGAACAGGATTGTGTGGAGAGAGAGTGGAACTGAATTGTGTGTAGAGAGAGAGAGAGTGGAACAGGATTGTGTGGAGAGGGAGAGTGGAACAGGATTGTGGAGACAGAGAGAGAGAGTGGAACAGGATTGTGTGGAGAGACAGAGAGAGTGGAACAGGATTGTGTGGAGAGAGAGAGTGGAACAGGATTGTGTGGAGAGACAGGGAGTGGAACGGGATTGTGTGGATAGAGAGAGTGGAGCAGGATTGTGTGGAGAGGGAGAGAGAGTGGAACAGGATTGTGTGGAGAGAGAGAGCGGAACAGGATTGTGTGGAGAGAGAGTGGAACAGGATTTTGTGGAGAGAGGGAGTGGCACAGGATTGTGTGGAGAGAGAGAGAGTGGAACAGGATTGTGTGGAGAGAGAGTGTGGAACAGGATTTTGTGGAGAGAGAGAGAGTGGAACAGGATTGTATGGAGAGAGCTAGAGTGGAACAGGATTGTGTGGAGAGAGAGAGTGGAACAGGATTGTGTGGAGAGAGAGGGAGAGTGGATCAGGATTCTGTGGAGGGAGGGAATGTGGAACTGGAGTGTGTGGAGAGAGAGAGAGAGAGTGGAACAGGATTGTGTGGAGAGAGAGAGAGTGGAACAGGATTGTGTGGAGAGAGAGAGAGAGGAACGGGATTGTGTGTAGAGAGAGAGAATGGAACAGGATTGTGTGGAGAGAGAGAGAGTGGAACAGGATTGTGTGGAGAGAGAGTGGAACAGGATTGTGTGGAGAGAGAGAGTGGAACAGGATTGTGTGGAGAGAGAGAGAGAGGAACAGGATTGTGTGGAGAGAGAGAGTGGAACAGGATTGTGTGGAGAGAGAGAGAGTAGAACAGGATTGTGCGGAGAGTGATAGAGAGAGAGAGTGGAACAGGATTGTGAGGAGAGAGAGAGAGAGAGTGGAACAGGATTGTGTGGAGACAGAGAGTGGAACAGGATTGTGTGGAGAGAGAGAGAGTGGAACAGGATTGTGTGGAGAGAGATACAGACAGAGAGTGGAACAGGATTGTGTGGAGAGAGAGAGAGTGGATCAGGATTGTGTGGAAAGAGAGAGAGAGTGGAACAGGATTGTGTGGAGAGAGAGACAGTGGAACAGGATTGTGTGGAGAGAGAGAGAGTGGAACTGGATTTTGTGGAGAGAGAGAGAGCGGAACAGGGTTTTGTGGAGAGAGAGAGAGTGCAACCGGATTTTGTGGAGAATGAGAGTGGACGGACTGTGTGGAGAGAGAGATTGGAACAGGATTGTGTGGAGCGAGAGAGAGTGGAAGAGGATTGTGTGGAGAGGGAGAATGGAACAGGATTGTGTGGAGAGAGAGAGTGGAACAGGATTGTGTGGAGAGAGAGAGAGTGGAACAGGATTGTGTGGAGAGAGAGAGAGAGAGAGAGAGAGGAACAGGATTGTGTGGAGAGTGAGAGTGGAACAGGATTGTGTGGAGAGAGAGAGAGTAGAACAGGATTGTGCGGAGAGAGATAGAGAGAGAGAGTGGAACAGGATTGTGTGGAGAGAGAGAGAGAGAGAGAGAGGAACAGGATTGTGTGGAGAGAGAGAGTGGAACAGGATTGTGTGGAGAGAGAGAGAGTGGAACAGGATTGTGTGGAGAGAGAGAGAGTGGAACGGGATTGTCTGGAGAGAGAAAGTGGAACAGGATAGTGTGGAGAGGGAGAGAGAGTGGAACAGGATTGTGCGGAGAGAGAGAGTGTGGAACAGGATTGTGTGGAGAGAGAGAGGGGAACAGGATTGTGTGGAGAGAGAGGGAGAGTGGATCAGGATTCTGTGGAGGGAGAGAATGTGGATCAGGAGTGTGTGGAGAGAGAGAGAGAGAGTGGAACTGGATTGTGTGGAGAGAGAGAGATTGGAACAGGATTGAGTGGAGAGAGAGAGAGTGGAACGGGATTGTGTGGAGAGAGAGAGAGTGGAACAGAATTGTGTGGAGAGAGAGAGAGTGGAACAGGATTGTGTGGAGGGGTTGAGTGGAACAGGATTGTGTGGAGAGAGAGTGGAACTGAATTGTGTGTAGAGAGAGAGAGAGTGGAACAGGATTGTGTGGAGAGGGAGAGTGGAACAGGATTGTGGAGACAGAGAGAGAGAGTGGAACAGGATTGTGTGGAGAGACAGAGAGAGTGGAACAGGATTGTGTGGAGAGAGAGAGTGGAACAGGATTGTGTGGAGAGACAGGGAGTGGAACGGGATTGTGTGGATAGAGAGAGTGGAGCAGGATTGTGTGGAGAGGGAGAGAGAGTGGAACAGGATTGTGTGGAGAGAGAGAGCGGAACAGGATTGTGTGGAGAGAGAGTGGAACAGGATTTTGTGGAGAGAGGGAGTGGCACAGGATTGTGTGGAGAGAGAGAGAGTGGAACAGGATTGTGTGGAGAGAGAGTGTGGAACAGGATTTTGTGGAGAGAGAGAGAGTGGAACAGGATTGTATGGAGAGAGCTAGAGTGGAACAGGATTGTGTGGAGAGAGAGAGTGGAACAGGATTGTGTGGAGAGAGAGGGAGAGTGGATCAGGATTCTGTGGAGGGAGGGAATGTGGAACTGGAGTGTGTGGAGAGAGAGAGAGAGAGTGGAACAGGATTGTGTGGAGAGAGAGAGAGTGGAACAGGATTGTGTGGAGAGAGAGAGAGAGGAACGGGATTGTGTGTAGAGAGAGAGAATGGAACAGGATTGTGTGGAGAGAGAGAGAGTGGAACAGGATTGTGTGGAGAGAGAGTGGAACAGGATTGTGTGGAGAGAGAGAGTGGAACAGGATTGTGTGGAGAGAGAGAGAGTGGAACAGGATTGTGTGGAGAGAGAGAGAGAGAGAGAGAGAGGAACAGGATTGTGTGGAGAGAGAGAGTGGAACAGGATTGTGTGGAGAGAGAGAGAGTAGAACAGGATTGTGCGGAGAGTGATAGAGAGAGAGAGTGGAACAGGATTGTGAGGAGAGAGAGAGAGAGAGTGGAACAGGATTGTGTGGAGACAGAGAGTGGAACAGGATTGTGTGGAGAGAGAGAGAGTGGAACAGGATTGTGTGGAGAGAGATACAGACAGAGAGTGGAACAGGATTGTGTGGAGAGAGAGAGAGTGGATCAGGATTGTGTGGAAAGAGAGAGAGAGTGGAACAGGATTGTGTGGAGAGAGAGACAGTGGAACAGGATTGTGTGGAGAGAGAGAGAGTGGAACTGGATTTTGTGGAGAGAGAGAGAGCGGAACAGGGTTTTGTGGAGAGAGAGAGAGTGCAACCGGATTTTGTGGAGAATGAGAGTGGACGGACTGTGTGGAGAGAGAGATTGGAACAGGATTGTGTGGAGCGAGAGAGAGTGGAAGAGGATTGTGTGGAGAGGGAGAATGGAACAGGATTGTGTGGAGAGAGAGAGAGTAGAACAGGATTGTGTGGAGAGAGAGAGAGTGGAACAGGATTGTGTGGAGATAGAGAGAGTGGAACAGGATTGTGTGGAGAGAGAGAGTGGAACAGGACTGTGTGTATAGAGAGAGAGTGGAACATGATTGAGTGGAGAGAGAGAGAGCGTGGAACAGGACTGTGTGGAGAGAGAGAGAGTGGAACAGGATTGTGTGTAGAGAGAGAGTGGAACAGTATTGTGTGGAGAGAGAGAGAGTGGTACAGGATTGTGTGGAGAGAGAGAGAGTGGATCAGGATTGTGTGGAGAGAGAGAGAGTGGAACAGGTTTGTATGGACAGAGGGAGAGTGGAACGGGATTGTGTGCAGAGAGAGAGAGTCGAACAGGATTGTGTGGTGAGAGAGAGAGTGGAACGGGATTGTGTGGAGAGAGAGAGTGGAACAGGATTGTGTGGAGAGGGAGAGAGAGTGGAACAGGATTGTGTGGAGAGAGAGAGCGGAACAGGATTGTGTGGAGACAGAGAGTGGAACAGGATTTTGTGGAGAGAGAGAGTGGAACAGGATTGTGTGGAGATAGAGAGAGTGGAACAGGATTGTGTGGAGAGAGAGAGTGGAACAGGATTGTGTGGAGAGAGAGAGAGTGGAACAGGATTGTGTGGAGAGAGAGAGATTGGAACAGGATTGTGTGGAGAGAGAGAGTGGAACAGGATTGTGCGGAGAGAGAGAGTGTCGAACAGGATTTTGTGGAGAGAGAGAGTGGAACAGGATTGTGTGGAGAGAGAGGGAGAGTGGATCAGGATTCTGTGGAGGGAGGGAATGTTGTACAGGAGTGTGTGGAGAGAGAGGGAGAGAGTGGGACAGGATTGTGTGGAGAGAGAGAGAGTGGAACAGGATTGTGTGGAGAGAGTGAGAGTGGAACGGGATTGTGTGGAGAGAGAGAGAGTGGAACTGGATTGTGTGGAGGGGGCGAGTGGAACAGGATTGTGTGGAGAGAGAGAATGGAACAGGATTGTGTGGAGAGATAGAGAGCGTGGAACAGGATTGTGTGGAGAGGGAGAGTGGAACAGGATTGTGGAGAGAGAGAGAGAGTGGAACAGGACTGTGTGGAGAGAGAGAGAGAGAGAGTGGAACATGATTGTGTGGAGAGAGAGAGTGGAACAGGATTTTGTGGAGAATGAGAGTGGACGGGCTGTGTGGAGAGAGAGAGTGGAACAGGATTTTGTGGAGAGAGAGAGCGGAACAGGATTTTGTGGAGAGAGAGAGTGCAACAGGATTTTGTGGAGAACGAGAGTGGACGGACTGTGTGGAGAGAGACAGTGGTACAGGATTGTGTGGAGAGAGAGAGAATGGAAGAGGATTGTGTGGAGAGGGAGAGTTGAACAGGATTGTGTGGAGAGAGAGTAAGTGGAACAGGATTGTGTGGAGAGAGAGAGTGGAACAGGACTGTGTGGAGAGAGAGATTGGAACAGTATTGTGTGGAGAGAGAGAGAGTGGAACAGGATTGTATGGAGAGGGAGAGTGGAACAGGATTGTGTGGAGAGAGAGAGAGAGTGGAACAGGACTGTGGGGAGTGGGAGAGTAAACAGGATTGTGTGGAGAGAGAGAGTGGAACAGGATTGTGTGGAGAGAGAGAATGTGGAACTGGATTGTGTGGAGAGGGAGAGTGGAACAGGATTGTGTGGAGAGGGAGAGAGTGGAAAAGGATTGTGTGGAAGAGAGAGAGAGAGTGGAACAGGATTTTGTGGACAGACAGAGAGAGAGAATGGAACAGAATTGTGTGGACAGTGAGAGAGCGAGTGGAACAGGATTGTGTGGAGAGTGAGAGTGGACGGGATTGTGTGGAGAGAGATAGAGAGAGAAACCGGATTGTTTGGAGAGAGACAGAGTAGAACAGGATTGTGTGGAGAGAGAGAGAGTGGAACAGGATTGTGTGGAGAGAGAGAGAGTGGAAAAGGATTGTATGGAGAGAGGGAGAGTGGAACGGGATTGTGTGGAGAGAGAGAGAGTGGAACAGGATTGTGTGGAGAGAGAGAGAGTGGAACGGGATTGTCTGGAGAGAGAAAGTGGAACAGGATTGTGTGGAGAGGGACAGAGAGTGGAACAGGATTGTGCGGAGAGAGAGAGTGTGGAACAGGATGGTGTGGAGAGAGAGAGGGGAACAGGATTGTGTGGAGAGAGAGGGTGAGTGGATCAGGATTCTGTGGAGGGAGAGAATGTGGATCAGGAGTGTGTGGAGAGAGAGAGAGAGAGTGGAACAGGATTGTGTGGAGAGAGAGAGAGTGGAACAGGATTGAGTGGAGAGAGAGAGAGTGGAACGGGATTGTGTGGAGAGAGAGAGAGTGGAACAGAATTGTGTGGAGAGAGAGAGAGTGGAACAGGATTGTGTGGAGGGGTTGAGTGGAACAGGATTGTGTGGAGAGAGAGTGGAACTGAATTGTGTGTAGAGAGAGAGAGAGTGGAACAGGATTGTGTGGAGAGGGAGAGTGGAACAGGATTGTGGAGAGAGAGAGAGAGAGTGGAACAGGATTGTGTGGAGAGACAGAGAGAGTGGAACAGGATTGTGTGGAGAGAGAGAGTGGAACAGGATTGTGTGGAGAGACAGGGAGTGGAACGGGATTGTGTGGAGAGAGAGAGTGGAGCAGGATTGTGTGGAGAGGGAGAGAGAGTGGAACAGGATTGTGTGGAGAGAGAGAGCGGAACAGGATTTTGTGGAGAGAGAGAGAGTGGAACAGGATTGTATGGAGAGAGATAGAGTGGAACAGGATTGTGTGGAGAGAGAGAGTGGAACAGGATTGTGTGGAGAGAGAGAGAGTGGAACGGGATTGCGTGTAGAGAGAGAGAATGGAACAGGATTGTGTGGAGAGAGAGAGAGTGGAACAGGATTGTGTGGAGAGAGAGAGTGGAACAGGATTGTGTGGAGAGAGAGAGTGGAACAGGATTGTGTGGAGAGAGAGAATGGAACAGGATTGTGTGGAGAGATAGAGAGCGTGGAACAGGATTGTGTGGAGAGGGAGAGTGGAACAGGATTGTGGAGAGAGAGAGAGAGAGTGGAACAGGACTGTGTGGAGAGAGAGAGAGAGAGAGTGGAACATGATTGTGTGGAGAGAGACAGTGGAACAGGATTTTGTGGAGAATGAGAGTGGACGGGCTGTGTGGAGAGAGAGAGTGGAACAGGATTTTGTGGAGAGAGAGAGCGGAACAGGATTTTGTGGAGAGAGAGAGAGTGCAACAGGATTTTGTGGAGAACGAGACTGGACGGACTGTGTGGAGAGAGACAGTTGTACAGGATTGTGTGGAGAGAGAGAGAATGGAAGAGGATTGTGTGGAGAGGGAGAGTTGAACAGGATTGTGTGGAGAGAGAGTGAGTGGAACAGGATTGTGTGGAGAGAGAGAGTGGAACAGGACTGTGTGGAGAGAGAGATTGGAACAGTATTGTGTGGAGAGAGAGAGAGTGGACCAGGATTGTGTGGAGAGGGAGAGTGGAACAGGATTGTGTGGAGAGAGAGAGAGAGTGGAACAGGATTGTGGGGAGTGGGAGAGTAAACAGGATTGTGTGGAGAGAGAGAGTGGAACAGGATTGTGTGGAGAGAGAGAATGTGGAACTGGATTGTGTGGAGAGGGAGAGTGGAACAGGATTGTGTGGAGAGGGAGAGAGTGGAAAAGGATTGTGTGGAAGAGAGAGAGAGAGTGGAACAGGATTTTGTGGACAGACAGAGAGAGAGAATGGAACAGAATTGTGTGGACAGTGAGAGAGCGAGTGGAACAGGATTGTGTGGAGAGTGAGAGTGGACGGGATTGTGTGGAGAGAGATAGAGAGAGAAACCGGATTATTTGGAGAGAGACAGAGTAGAACAGGATTGTGTGGAGAGAGAGAGAGTGGAACAGGATTGTGTGGAGAGAGAGAGAGTGGAAAAGAATTGTATGGAGAGAGGGAGAGTGGAACGGGATTGTGTGGAGAGAGAGAGAGTGGAACAGGATTGTGTGGAGAGAGAGAGAGTGGAACGGGATTGTCTGGAGACAGAAAGTGGAACAGGATTGTGTGGAGAGGGAGAGAGAGTGGAACAGGATTGTGTGGAGAGAGAGAGTGTGGAACAGGATGGTGTGGAGAGAGAGAGGGGAACAGGATTGTGTGGAGAGAGAGGGTGAGTGGATCAGGATTCTGTGGAGGGAGAGAATGTGGATCAGGAGTGTGTGGAGAGAGAGAGAGAGAGTGGAACAGGATTGTGTGGAGAGAGAGAGAGTGGAACAGGATTGAGTGGAGAGAGAGAGAGTGGAACGGGATTGTGTGGAGAGAGAGAGAGTGGAACAGAATTGTGTGGAGAGAGAGAGAGTGGAACAGGATTGTGTGGAGGGGTTGAGTGGAACAGGATTGTGTGGAGAGAGAGTGGAACTGAATTGTGTGTAGAGAGAGAGAGAGTGGAACAGGATTGTGTGGAGAGGGAGAGTGGAACAGGATTGTGGAGAGAGAGAGAGAGAGTGGAACAGGATTGTGTGGAGAGACAGAGAGAGTGGAACAGGATTGTGTGGAGAGAGAGAGTGGAACAGGATTGTGTGGAGAGACAGGGAGTGGAACGGGATTGTGTGGAGAGAGAGAGTGGAGCAGGATTGTGTGGAGAGGGAGAGAGAGTGGAACAGGATTGTGTGGAGAGAGAGAGCGGAACAGGATTGTGTGGAGAGAGAGTGGAACAGGATTTTGTGGAGAGAGGGAGTGGCACAGGATTGTGTGGAGAGAGAGAGAGTGGAACAGGATTGTGTGGAGAGAGAGTGTGGAACAGGATTTTGTGGAGAGAGAGAGAGTGGAACAGGATTGTATGGAGAGAGATAGAGTGGAACAGGATTGTGTGGAGAGAGAGAGTGGAACAGGATTGTGTGGAGAGAGAGAGAGTGGAACGGGATTGCGTGTAGAGAGAGAGAATGGAACAGGATTGTGTGGAGAGAGAGAGAGTGGAACAGGATTGTGTGGAGAGAGAGAGTGGAACAGGATTGTGTGGAGAGAGAGAGTGGAACAGGATTGTGTGGAGAGAGAGAGAGTGGAACAGGATTGTGTGGAGAGAGAGAGAGAGAGAGAGAGAGGAACAGGATTGTGTGGAGAGAGAGAGTGGAACAGGATTGTGTGGAGAGAGAGAGAGTAGAACAGGATTGTGCGGAGAGAGATAGAGAGAGAGAGTGGAACAGGATTGTGTGGAGAGAGAGAGAGAGAGAGTGGAACAGGATTGTGTGGAGAGAGAGAGTGGAACAGGATTGTGTGGAGAGAGAGAGAGTGGAACAGGATTGTGTGGAGAGAGATAGAGTGAGAGAGTGGAACAGGATTGTGTGGAGAGAGAGAGAGTGGATCAGGATTGTGTGGAGAGAGAGAGTGGAACAGGATTGTGTGGAGAGAGAGAGAGTGGAACGGGATTTTCTGGAGAGAGAAAGTGGAACAGGATTGTGTGGAGAGGGAGAGAGAGTGGAACAGGATTGTGCGGAGAGAGAGAGTGTGGAACAGGATTGTGTGGAGAGAGAGAGGGGAACAGGATTGTGTGGAGAGAGAGGGAGAGTGGATCAGGATTCTGTGGAGGGAGAGAATGTGGATCAGGAGTGTGTGGAGAGAGAGAGAGTGGAACAGGATTGTGTGGAGAGAGAGAGAGTGGAACAGGATTGAGTGGTGAGAGAGTGGAACGGGATTGTTGGAGAGAGAGAGAGTGGAACAGAATTGTGTGGAGAGAGAGAGAGTGGAACAGGATTGTGTGGAGGGGTTGAGTGGAACAGGATTGTGTGGAGAGAGAGTGGAACTGAATTCTGTGTAGAGAGAGAGAGAGTGGAACAGGATTGTGTGGAGAGGGAGAGTGGAACAGGATTGTGGAGAGAGAGAGAGAGAGTGGAACAGGATTGTGTGGAGAGACAGAGAGAGTGGAACAGGATTGTGTGGAGAGAGAGAGTGGAACAGGATTGTGTGGAGAGACAGGGAGTGGAACGGGATTGTGTGGAGAGAGAGAGTGGAGCAGGATTGTGTGGAGAGGGAGAGAGAGTGGAACAGGATTGTGTGGAGAGAGAGAGCGGAACAGGATTGTGTGGAGAGAGAGTGGAACAGGATTTTGTGGAGAGAGGGAGTGGCACAGGATTGTGTGGAGAGAGAGAGAGTGGAACAGGATTGTGTGAAGAGAGAGTGTGGAACAGGATTTTGTGGAGAGAGAGAGAGTGGAACAGGATTGTATGGAGAGAGATAGAGTGGAACAGGATAGTGTGGAGAGAGAGAGTGGAACAGGATTGTGTGGAGAGAGAGGGAGAGTGGATCAGGATTCTGTGGAGGGAGGGAATGTTGTACAGGAGTGTGTGGAGAGAGAGAGAGAGAGTGGAACAGGATTGTGTGGAGAGAGAGAGAGTGGAACAGGATTGTGTGGAGAGAGAGAGAGTGGAACGGGATTGTGTGTAGAGAGAGAGAATGGAACAGGATTGTGTGGAGAGAGAGAGAGTGGAACAGGATTGTGTGGAGAGAGAGAGTGGAACAGGATTGTGTGGAGAGAGAGAGTGGAACAGGATTGTGTGGAGAGAGAGAGAGTGGAACAGGATTGTGTGGAGAGAGAGAGAGAGAGAGAGAGGAACAGGATTGTGTGGAGAGAGAGAGAGTGGAACAGGATTGTGTGGAGAGAGAGAGAGTAGAACAGGATTGTGCGGAGAGAGATAGAGAGAGAGAGTGGAACAGGATTGTGTGGAGAGAGAGAGAGAGAGAGTGGAACAGGATTGTGTGGAGAGAGAGAGTGGCACAGGATTGTGTGGAGAGAGAGAGAGTGGAACAGGATTGTGTGGAGAGAGATAGAGACAGAGAGTGGAACAGGATTGTGTGGGAGAGAGAGAGAGTGGATCAGGATTGTGTGGAGAGAGTGTGTGGAACAGGATTGTGTGGAGAGAGAGAGAGTGGTACAGGATTGTGCGGAGAGAATGAGAGTGGAACAGGATTGTGTGGAGAGAGAGAGAGAGAGAGAGAGTGGAACAGGATTGTGTGGAGAGAGAGAGAGTGGAACAGGATTGTGTGGAGAGGGAGAGTGGAACAGGATTGTGTGGAGAGAGAGAGTGGAACAGGGTGGTTTGGAGATAGAGAGTGGAACAGGATTTTGTGGAGTGAAAGAGTGGAACAGTATTGTGTGGAGAGGGAGTGTGGAACAGGATTGTGTGGAGAGAGAGAGTGGAACAGGATTGTGTGGAGAGAGAGAGAGTGGAACAGGATTGTGTGGAGAGAGAGAGAGAGAGCGAGTGGAACAGGATTGTGAGGAGAGAGAGTGATTGGAACAGGATTGTGTGGAGAGGGAGAGTGGAACAGGATTGTGTGGAGAGAGAGAGAGAGTGGAACAGGATTGTGTGGAGAGAGAGACAGTGGAACAGGATTGTGTGGAGAGAGAGAGAGTGGAACAGGATTTTGTGGAGAGAGAGAGAGCGGAACAGGGTTTTGTGGAGAGAGAGAGATTGCAACCGGATTTTGTGGAGAATGAGAGTGGACGGACTGTGTGGAGAGAGAGAGTGGAACAGGATTGTGTGGAGCGAGAGAGAGTGGAAGAGGATTGCGTGGAAAGGGAGAGTGGAACAGGATTGTGTGTAGAGAGAGAGAGTGGAACAGGATTGTGTGGAGAGAGAGAGAGTGGAACAGGATTGTGTGGAGAGAGAGAGAGTGGAACAGGATTGTGTGGAGAGAGAGAGTGGAACAGGACTGTGTGTATAGAGAGAGAGTGGAACATGATTGTGCGGAGAGAGAGAGCGTGGAACAGGACTGTGTGGAGAGAGAGAGAGTGGAACAGGATTGTGTGTAGAGAGAGAGTGGAACAGTATTGTGTGGAGAGAGAGAGAGTGGTACAGGATTGTGTGGACAGAGAGAGAGTGGAACAGGATTGTGTGGAGAGAGAGAGAGTGGAACAGGATTGTGTGGAGAGAGAGAGAGCGGAACAGGATTTTGTGGAGAGAGAGAGAGTGGAACAGGATTGTATGGAGAGAGATAGAGTGGAACAGGATTGTGTGGAGAGAGAGAGTGGAACAGGATTGTGTGGAGAGAGAGAGAGTGGAACGGGATTGCGTGTAGAGAGAGAGAATGGAACAGGATTGTGTGGAGAGAGAGAGAGTGGAACAGGATTGTGTGGAGAGAGAGAGTGGAACAGGATTGTGTGGAGAGAGAGAGTGGAACAGGATTGTGTGGAGAGAGAGAATGGAACAGGATTGTGTGGAGAGATAGAGAGCGTGGAACAGGATTGTGTGGAGAGGGAGAGTGGAACAGGATTGTGGAGAGAGAGAGAGAGAGTGGAACAGGACTGTGTGGAGAGAGAGAGAGAGAGAGTGGAACATGATTGTGTGGAGAGAGAGAGTGGAACAGGATTTTGTGGAGAATGAGAGTGGACGGGCTGTGTGGAGAGAGAGAGTGGAACAGGATTTTGTGGAGAGAGAGAGCGGAACAGGATTTTGTGGAGAGAGAGAGAGTGCAACAGGATTTTGTGGAGAACGAGACTGGACGGACTGTGTGGAGAGAGACAGTTGTACAGGATTGTGTGGAGAGAGAGAGAATGGAAGAGGATTGTGTGGAGAGGGAGAGTTGAACAGGATTGTGTGGAGAGAGAGTGAGTGGAACAGGATTGTGTGGAGAGAGAGAGTGGAACAGGACTGTGTGGAGAGAGAGATTGGAACAGTATTGTGTGGAGAGAGAGAGAGTGGACCAGGATTGTGTGGAGAGGGAGAGTGGAACAGGATTGTGTGGAGAGAGAGAGAGAGTGGAACAGGATTGTGGGGAGTGGGAGAGTAAACAGGATTGTGTGGAGAGAGAGAGTGGAACAGGATTGTGTGGAGAGAGAGAATGTGGAACTGGATTGTGTGGAGAGGGAGAGTGGAACAGGATTGTGTGGAGAGGGAGAGAGTGGAAAAGGATTGTGTGGAAGAGAGAGAGAGAGTGGAACAGGATTTTGTGGACAGACAGAGAGAGAGAATGGAACAGAATTGTGTGGACAGTGAGAGAGCGAGTGGAACAGGATTGTGTGGAGAGTGAGAGTGGACGGGATTGTGTGGAGAGAGATAGAGAGAGAAACCGGATTATTTGGAGAGAGACAGAGTAGAACAGGATTGTGTGGAGAGAGAGAGAGTGGAACAGGATTGTGTGGAGAGAGAGAGAGTGGAAAAGGATTGTATGGAGAGAGGGAGAGTGGAACGGGATTGTGTGGAGAGAGAGAGAGTGGAACAGGATTGTGTGGAGAGAGAGAGAGTGGAACGGGATTGTCTGGAGACAGAAAGTGGAACAGGATTGTGTGGAGAGGGAGAGAGAGTGGAACAGGATTGTGTGGAGAGAGAGAGTGTGGAACAGGATGGTGTGGAGAGAGAGAGGGGAACAGGATTGTGTGGAGAGAGAGGGTGAGTGGATCAGGATTCTGTGGAGGGAGAGAATGTGGATCAGGAGTGTGTGGAGAGAGAGAGAGAGAGTGGAACAGGATTGTGTGGAGAGAGAGAGAGTGGAACAGGATAGAGTGGAGAGAGAGAGAGTGGAACGGGATTGTGTGGAGAGAGAGAGAGTGGAACAGAATTGTGTGGAGAGAGAGAGAGTGGAACAGGATTGTGTGGAGGGGTTGAGTGGAACAGGATTGTGTGGAGAGAGAGTGGAACTGAATTGTGTGTAGAGAGAGAGAGAGTGGAACAGGATTGTGTGGAGAGGGAGAGTGGAACAGGATTGTGGAGAGAGAGAGAGAGAGTGGAACAGGATTGTGTGGAGAGACAGAGAGAGTGGAACAGGATTGTGTGGAGAGAGAGAGTGGAACAGGATTGTGTGGAGAGACAGGGAGTGGAACGGGATTGTGTGGAGAGAGAGAGTGGAGCAGGATTGTGTGGAGAGGGAGAGAGAGTGGAACAGGATTGTGTGGAGAGAGAGAGCGGAACAGGATTGTGTGGAGAGAGAGTGGAACAGGATTTTGTGGAGAGAGGGAGTGGCACAGGATTGTGTGGAGAGAGAGAGAGTGGAACAGGATTGTGTGGAGAGAGAGTGTGGAACAGGATTTTGTGGAGAGAGAGAGAGTGGAACAGGATTGTATGGAGAGAGATAGAGTGGAACAGGATTGTGTGGAGAGAGAGAGTGGAACAGGATTGTGTGGAGAGAGAGAGAGTGGAACGGGATTGCGTGTAGAGAGAGAGAATGGAACAGGATTGTGTGGAGAGAGAGAGAGTGGAACAGGATTGTGTGGAGAGAGAGAGTGGAACAGGATTGTGTGGAGAGAGAGAGTGGAACAGGATTGTGTGGAGAGAGAGAGAGTGGAACAGGATTGTGTGGAGAGAGAGAGAGAGAGAGAGAGAGGAATAGGATTGTGTGGAGAGAGAGAGTGGAACAGGATTGTGTGGAGAGAGAGAGAGTAGAACAGGATTGTGCGGAGAGAGATAGAGAGAGAGAGTGAAACAGGATTGTGTGGAGAGAGAGAGAGAGAGAGTGGAACAGGATTGTGTGGAGAGAGAGAGTGGAACAGGATTGTGTGGAGAGAGAGAGAGTGGAACAGGATTGTGTGGAGAGAGATAGAGTGAGAGAGTGGAACAGGATTGTGTGGAGAGAGAGAGAGTGGATCAGGATTGTGTGGAGAGAGAGAGTGGAACAGGATTGTGTGGAGAGAGAGAGAGTGGAACGGGATTGTCTGGAGAGAGAAAGTGGAACAGGATTGTGTGGAGAGGGAGAGAGAGTGGAACAGGATTGTGCGGAGAGAGAGAGTGTGGAACAGGATTGTGTGGAGAGAGAGAGGGGAACAGGATTGTGTGGAGAGAGAGGGAGAGTGGATCAGGATTCTGTGGAGGGAGAGAATGTGGATCAGGAGTGTGTGGAGAGAGAGAGAGTGGAACAGGATTGTGTGGAGAGGGAGAGAGTGGAACAGGATTGAGTGGAGAGAGAGTGGAACGGGATTGTGTGGAGAGAGAGAGAGTGGAACAGAATTGTGTGGAGAGAGAGAGAGTGGAACAGGATTGTGTGGAGGGTTTGAGTGGAACAGGATTGTGTGGAGAGAGAGTGGAACTGAATTGTGTGTAGAGAGAGAGAGAGTGGAACAGGATTGTGTGGAGAGGGAGAGTGGAACAGGATTGTGGAGAGAGAGAGAGTGGAACAGGATTGTGTGGAGAGACAGAGAGAGTGGAACAGGATTGTGTGGAGAGAGAGAGTGGAACAGGATTGTGTGGAGAGACAGGGAGTGGAACGGGATTGTGTGGAGAGAGAGAGTGGAGCAGGATTGTGTGGAGAGGGAGAGAGAGTGGAACAGGATTGTGTGGAGAGAGAGAGCGGAACAGGATTGTGTGGAGAGAGAGTGGAACAGGATTTTGTGGAGAGAGGGAGTGGCACAGGATTGTGTGGAGAGAGAGAGAGTGGAACAGGATTGTGTGAAGAGAGAGTGTGGAACACGATTTTGTGGAGAGAGAGAGAGTGGAACAGGATTGAATGGAGAGAGATAGAGTGGAACAGGATAGTGTGGAGAGAGAGAGTGGAACAGGATTGTGTGGAGAGAGAGGGAGAGTGGATCAGGATTCTGTGGAGGGAGGGAATGTTGTACAGGAGTGTGTGGAGAGAGAGAGAGAGAGTGGAACAGGATTGTGTGGAGAGAGAGAGAGTTGAACAGGATTGTGTGGAGAGAGAGAGAGTGGAACGGGATTGTGTGTAGAGAGAGAGAATGGAACAGGATTGTGTGGAGAGAGAGAGAGTGGAACAGGATTGTGTGGAGAGAGAGAGTGGAACAGGATTGTGTGGAGAGAGAGAGTGGAACAGGATTGTGTGGAGAGAGAGAGTGGAACAGGATTGTGTGGAGAGAGAGAGAGAGAGAGAGAGAGGAACAGGATTGTGTGGAGAGAGAGAGTGGAACAGGATTGTGTGGAGAGAGAGAGAGTAGAACAGGATTGTGCGGAGAGAGATAGAGAGAGAGAGTGGAACAGGATTGTGTGGAGAGAGAGAGTGGCACAGGATTGTGTGGAGAGAGAGAGAGTGGAACAGGATTGTGTGGAGAGAGATAGAGACAGAGAGTGGAACAGGATTGTGTGGAGAGAGAGAGAGTGGATCAGGATTGTGTGGAGAGAGAGTGTGGAACAGGATTGTGTGGAGAGAGAGAGAGTGGTACAGGATTGTGCGGAGAGAATGAGAGTGGAACAGGATTGTGTGGAGAGAGAGAGAGAGAGAGAGTGGAACAGGATTGTGTGGAGAGAGAGAGAGTGGAACAGGATTGTGTGGAGAGGGAGAGTGGAACAGGATTGTGTGGAGAGAGAGAGTGGAACAGGGTGGTTTGGAGATAGAGAGTGGAACAGGATTTTGTGGAGTGAAAGAGTGGAACAGTATTGTGTGGAGAGGGAGTGTGGAACAGGATTGTGTGGAGAGAGAGAGTGGAACAGGATTGTGTGGAGAGAGAGAGAGTGGAACAGGATTGTGTGGAGAGAGAGAGAGAGAGCGAGTGGAACAGGATTGTGAGGAGAGAGAGTGATTGGAACAGGATTGTGTGGAGAGGGAGAGTGGAACAGGATTGTGTGGAGAGAGAGAGAGAGTGGAACAGGATTGTTTGGAGAGAGAGACAGTGGAACAGGATTGTGTGGAGAGAGAGAGAGTGGAACAGGATTTTGTGGAGAGAGAGAGAGCGGAACAGGGTTTTGTGGAGAGAGAGAGATTGCAACCGGATTTTGTGGAGAATGAGAGTGGACGGACTGTGTGGAGAGAGAGAGTGGAACAGGATTGTGTGGAGCGAGAGAGAGTGGAAGAGGATTGCGTGGAAAGGGAGAGTGGAACAGGATTGTGTGTAGAGAGAGAGAGTGGAACAGGATTGTGTGGAGAGAGAGAGAGTGGAACAGGATTGTGTGGAGAGAGAGAGAGTGGAACAGGATTGTGTGGAGAGAGAGAGTGGAACAGGACTGTGTGTATAGAGAGAGAGTGGAACATGATTGTGCGGAGAGAGAGAGCGTGGATCAGGACTGTGTGGAGAGAGAGAGAGTGGAACAGGATTGTGTGTAGAGAGAGAGTGGAACAGTATTGTGTGGAGAGAGAGAGAGTGGTACAGGATTGTGTGGACAGAGAGAGAGTGGAACAGGATTGTGTGGAGAGAGAGAGTGGAACAGGTTTGTATGGACAGAGGGAGAGTGGAACGGGATTGTGTGCAGAGAGAGAGAGTGGAACAGGATTGTGTGGTGAGAGAGAGAGTGGAACGGGATTGTGTGGAGAGAGAGAGTGGAACAGGATTGTGTGGAGAGGGAGAGAGAGTGGAACAGGATTGTGTAGAGAGAGAGAGCGGAACAGGATTGTGTGGAGACAGAGAGTGGAACAGGATTTTGTGGAGAGAGAGAGTGGAACAGGATTGTGTGGAGATAGAGAGAGTGGAACAGGATTGTGTGGAGAGAGAGAGTGGAACAGGATTGTGTGGAGAGAGAGAGAGTGGAACAGGATTGTGTGGAGAGAGAGAGAGTGGAACAGGATTGTGTGGAGAGAGAGAGTGGAACAGGATTGTGCGGAGATAGAGAGTGTCGAACAGGATTGTGTGGAGAGAGAGGGAGAGTGGATCAGGATTCTGTGGAGGGAGTGAATGTGGAACAGGAGTGTGTGGAGAGAGAGGGAGAGAGTGGAACAGGATTGTGTGGAGAGAGAGAGAGAGTGGAACAGGATTGTGTGGAGAGGGAGAGTGGAACAGGATTGTGGAGAGAGAGAGAGAGTGGAACAGGAGTGTGTGGAGAGAGAGAGAGAGAGAGAGTGGAACATGATTGTGTGGAGAGAGAGAGTGGAACAGGATTTTGTGGAGAATGAGAGTGGACGGACTGTGTGGAGAGAGAGAGTTGAACAGGATTTTGTGGAGAGAGAGTGCGGAACAGCATTTTGTGGAGAGAGAGAGAGTGCAACAGGATTTTGTGGAGAACGAGAGTGGACGGACTGTGTGGAGAGAGACAGTGGTACAGGATTGTGTGGAGAGAGAGAGAATGGAAGAGGATTGTGTGGAGAGGGAGAGTTGAACAGGATTGTGTGGAGAGAGAGTGAGTGGAACAGGATTGTGTGGAGCGAGAGAGTGGAACAGGATTTTGTTGAGAGAGAGAGAGTGGAACAGGATTGTGTGGAGAGAGAGATTGGAACTGGATTGTGTGGAGAGAGAGAGAGTGGAACAGGATTGTGGAGAGGGAGAGTGCAACAGGATTGTGTGGAGAGAGAGAGAGAGTGGAACAGGATTGTGGGGAGTGGGAGAGTGGACTGGATTGTGTGGAGAGAGAGAGTGGAACAGGCTTGTGTGGAGAGAGATAATGTGGAACAGGATTGTGTGGAGAGGGAGAGTGGAAAAGGATTGTGTGGAGAGGGAGAGTGGTATTGGATTGTTTGGAGAGCGAGCGAGTGAAACAGGATTGTGTGGAGAGAGAGAGAGTGGAAAAGGATTGTGTGGAGAGAGAGAGAGAGAGTGGAACAGGATTTTGTGGACCGACAGAGAGAGAGAATGGAACAGAATTGTGTGGACAGTGAGAGAGCGAGTGGAACAGGATTGTGTGGAGAGTGAGAGTGGACGGGATTGTGTGGAGAGAGATAGAGAGAGAAACCGGATTGTTTGGAGAGAGACAGAGTGGAACAGGAATGTGTGGAGAGAGAGAGAGTGGAACAGGATTGTGTGGAGAGAAAGAGAGTGGAACAGGATTGTGAGGAGAGAGAGAGTGGAACAGGATTGTATGGAGAGAGAGAGAGTGGAACAGGATTGTGTGAAGAGATAGAGTGGAACAGGATTGTGTGGAGTGAGAGAGAGTGGAACAGGATTGTGTGGAGAGAGAGATATTGGAACAGGATTGTATGGAGAGAGCGAGAGTGGAACGGGATTGTGTGGAGAGAGAGAGAGTGGAACAGGATTGTGTGCAGAGAGAGAGAGTGGAACGGGATTGTGTGGAGAGAGAGAGAGTGGAACAGGATTGTGTAGAGAGGGAGAGAGAGTGGAACAGGATTGTGTGGAGAGGGAGAGTGGTATTGGATTGTTTGGAGAGCGAGATAGTGAAGCAGGATTGTGTGGAGATAGAGAGAGTGGAAAAGGATTGTGTGGAGAGAGAGAGAGAGTGGAACAGGATTTTGTGGACAGAGAGAGAGAATGGAACAGGATTGTGTGGACAGTGAGAGAGAGAGTGGAACTGGATTGTGTGGAGAGTGAAAGTTAACGGGATTGTGTGAAGAGAGAGAGAGAGAGGAACAGGATTGTTTGGAGAGAGACAGAGTGAAACAGGATTGTGTGGAGAGAGAGAGAGTGGAACAGGATTGTGTGGAGAGAGAGAGAGTTATACAGGATTGCGTGGAGAGAGAGAGTGGAACAGGATTGTGTGGAGAGAGAGAGAGTGGAACATGATTGTGTGGAGAGAGAGAGAGTGCAACAGGATTGTGTGGAGAGATAGAGAGTGGAACAGGATTGTGTGGAGAGAGAGAGTGGAACAGTATTGTGTGGAGAGAGAGAGAGTTGAACAGGATTGTGTGGAGAGAGAGTGAGTGGAACAGGATTGTGTGGAGAGAGAGAGAGTGGAAAAGGATTGTATGGAGAGAGGGAGAGTGGAACGGGATTATGTGGAGAGAGAGAGAGTGGAACAGGATTGTGTGGAGAGAGAGAGAGAGTGGAACGGGATTGTGTGGAGAGAGAGAGTGGAACAGGATTGTGTGGAGAGCGAGAAAGAGTGGAACAGGATTGTGCGGAGAGAGAGAGTGTGGAACAGGATTGTGTGAAGAGAGAGAGTGGAACAGGATTGTGTGGAGTGAGAGGGAGAGTGGATCATGATTCTTTGGAGGGAGAGAATGTGGAACAGGAGTGTGTGGAGAGAGAGAGAGAGAGTGGAACATGATTGTGTGGTGAGAGAGAGAGTGGAACGGGATTGTGTGGAGAGAGAGAGTGGAACAGGATTGTGTGGAGATGGAGAGAGAGTGGAACAGGATTGTGTGGAGAGAGAGAGCAGAACAGGATTGTGTGGAGAGAGAGAGTGGAACAGGACTGTGAGTAGAGAGAGAGTGGAACAGTATTGTGTGGAGAGAGAGAGAGTGGTACAGGATTGTGTGGACAGAGAGAGAGTGGAACAGGATTGTGTGGAGAGAGAGAGTGGAACAGGTTTGTATGGACAGAGGGAGAGTGGAACGGGATTGTGTGCAGAGAGAGAGAGTGGAACAGGATTGTGTGGTGAGAGAGAGAGTGGAACGGGATTGTGTGGAGAGAGAGAGTGGAACAGGATTGTGTGGAGAGGGAGAGAGAGTGGAACAGGATTGTGTAGAGAGAGAGAGCGGAACAGGATTGTGTGGAGACAGAGAGTGGAACAGGATTTTGTGGAGAGAGAGAGTGGAACAGGATTGTGTGGAGATAGAGAGAGTGGAACAGGATTGTGTGGAGAGAGAGAGTCGAACAGGATTGTGTGGAGAGAGAGAGAGTGGAACAGGATTGTGTGGAGAGGGAGAGAGTGGAACAGGATTGTGTGGAGAGAGAGAGTGGAACAGGATTGTGCGGAGATAGAGAGTGTCGAACAGGATTGTGTGGAGAGAGAGAGTGGAACAGGATTGTGTGGAGAGAGAGGGAGAGTGGATCAGGATTCTGTGGAGGGAGTGAATGTGGAACAGGAGTGTGTGGAGAGAGAGGGAGAGAGTGGAACAGGATTGTGTGGAGAGAGAGAGAGTGGAACAGGATTGTGTGGAGAGAGTGAGAGTGGAACGGGATTGTGTGGAGAGAGAGAGAGTGGAACAGGATTGTGTGGAGGGGGTGAGTGGAACAGGATTGTGTGGAGAGAGAGAATGGAGCAGGATTGTGTGGAGAGAGAGAGAGAGTGGAACAGGATTGTGTGGAGAGGGAGAGTGGAACAGGATTGTGGAGAGAGAGAGAGAGTGGAACAGGAGTGTGTGGAGAGAGAGAGAGAGAGAGAGTGGAACATGATTGTGTGGAGAGAGAGAGTGGAACAGGATTTTGTGGAGAATGAGAGTGGACGGACTGTGTGGAGAGAGAGAGTTGAACAGGATTTTGTGGAGAGAGAGTGCGGAACAGCATTTTGTGGAGAGAGAGAGAGTGCAACAGGATTTTGTGGAGAACGAGAGTGGACGGACTGTGTGGAGAGAGACAGTGGTACAGGATTGTGTGGAGAGAGAGAAAATGGAAGAGGATTGTGTGGAGAGGGAGAGTTGAACAGGATTGTGTGGAGAGAGAGTGAGTGGAACAGGATTGTGTGGAGCGAGAGAGTGGAACAGGATTTTGTTGAGAGAGAGAGAGTGGAACAGGATTGTGTGGAGAGAGAGATTGGAACTGGATTGTGTGGAGAGAGAGAGAGTGGAACAGGATTGTGGAGAGGGAGAGTGCAACAGGATTGTGTGGAGAGAGAGAGAGAGTGGAACAGGATTGTGGGGAGTGGGAGAGTGGACTGGATTGTGTGGAGAGAGAGAGTGGAACAGGCTTGTGTGGAGAGAGATAATGTGGAACAGGATTGTGTGGAGAGGGAGAGTGGAAAAGGATTGTGTGGAGAGGGAGAGTGGTATTGGATTGTTTGGAGAGCGAGCGAGTGAAACAGGATTGTGTGGAGAGAGAGAGAGTGGAAAAGGATTGTGTGGAGAGAGAGAGAGAGAGTGGAACAGGATTTTGTGGACCGACAGAGAGAGAGAATGGAACAGAATTGTGTGGACAGTGAGAGAGCGAGTGGAACAGGATTGTGTGGAGAGTGAGAGTGGACGGGATTGTGTGGAGAGAGATAGAGAGAGAAACCGGATTGTTTGGAGAGAGACAGAGTGGAACAGGAATGTGTGGAGAGAGAGAGAGTGGAACAGGATTGTGTGGAGAGAAAGAGAGTGGAACAGGATTGTGAGGAGAGAGAGAGTGGAACAGGATTGTATGGAGAGAGAGAGAGTGGAACAGGATTGTGTGAAGAGATAGAGTGGAACAGGATTGTGTGGAGTGAGAGAGAGTGGAACAGGATTGTGTGGAGAGAGAGATATTGGAACAGGATTGTATGGAGAGAGCGAGAGTGGAACGGGATTGTGTGGAGAGAGAGAGAGTGGAACAGGATTGTGTAGAGAGGGAGAGAGAGTGGAACAGGATTGTGTGGAGAGGGAGAGTGGTATTGGATTGTTTGGAGAGCGAGATAGTGAAGCAGGATTGTGTGGAGATAGAGAGAGTGGAAAAGGATTGTGTGGAGAGAGAGAGAGAGTGGAACAGGATTTTGTGGACAGAGAGAGAGAATGGAACAGGATTGTGTGGACAGTGAGAGAGAGAGTGGAACTGGATTGTGTGGAGAGTGAAAGTTAACGGGATTGTGTGAAGAGAGAGAGAGAGAGGAACAGGATTGTTTGGAGAGAGACAGAGTGAAACAGGATTGTGTGGAGAGAGAGAGAGTGGAACAGGATTGTGTGGAGAGAGAGAGAGTTATACAGGATTGCGTGGAGAGAGAGAGTGGAACAGGATTGTGTGGAGAGAGAGAGAGTGGAACATGATTGTGTGGAGAGAGAGAGAGTGCAACAGGATTGTGTGGAGAGATAGAGAGTGGAACAGGATTGTGTGGAGAGAGAGAGTGGAACAGTATTGTGTGGAGAGAGAGAGAGTTGAACAGGATTGTGTGGAGAGAGAGTGAGTGGAACAGGATTGTGTGGAGAGAGAGAGAGTGGAAAAGGATTGTATGGAGAGAGGGAGAGTGGAACGGGATTATGTGGAGAGAGAGAGAGTGGAACAGGATTGTGTGGAGAGAGAGAGAGAGTGGAACGGGATTGTGTGGAGAGAGAGAGTGGAACAGGATTGTGTGGAGAGCGAGAAAGAGTGGAACAGGATTGTGCGGAGAGAGAGAGTGTGGAACAGGATTGTGTGAAGAGAGAGAGTGGAACAGGATTGTGTGGAGTGAGAGGGAGAGTGGATCATGATTCTTTGGAGGGAGAGAATGTGGAACAGGAGTGTGTGGAGAGAGAGAGAGAGAGTGGAACATGATTGTGTGGTGAGAGAGAGAGTGGAACGGGATTGTGTGGAGAGAGAGAGTGGAACAGGATTGTGTGGAGATGGAGAGAGAGTGGAACAGGATTGTGTGGAGAGAGAGAGCAGAACAGGATTGTGTGGTGACAGAGAGTGGAACAGGATTTTGTGGAGAGAGAGAGTGGAACAGGATTGTGTGGAGAGAGAGAGAGTGGAACAGGATTGTGTGCAGAGAGAGAGTGGAACAGGATTGTGTGGAGAGAGAGAGTGTGGAACAGAATTGTGTGGGGAGAGAGAGTGGAACAGGATTGTGTGGAGAGAGAGGGAGAGTGGATCAGGATTCTGTGGAGGGAGAGAATGTGGAACAGGAGTGTGTGGAGAGAGAGAGAGAGAGAGAGTGGAACAGGATTGTGTGGAGAGAGAGAGAGTGGAACAGGATTAAGCGGAGAGAGAGAGAGTGGAACGGGATTGTGTGGAGAGAGAGAGAGTGGAACAGGATTGTGTGGAGAGAGAGAGAGTGGAACAGGATTGTGTGGAGGGGGTGAGTGGAACAGGATTGTGTGGAGAGAGAGAGTGGAACAGAATTGTGTGGAGAGAGAGAGAGAGTGGAACAGGATTATGTGGAGAGGGAGAGTGGAACAGGATTGTGGAGAGAGAGAGAGAGAGTGGAACAGGATTGTGTGGAGAGAGAGAGAGAGTGGAACAGGATTGTGTGGAGAGAGAGAGTGGATCAGGATTGTGTGGAGAGAGAGGGAGTGGAACGGGATTGTGTGGAGAGAGAGAGTGGAACAGGATTGTGTGGAGAGGGTGAGAGAGTGGAACAGGATTGTGTGGAGAGAGAGAGTTCAACAGGATTGTGTGGAGAGAGAGGGAGTGTGGATCAGGATTCTGTGGAGGGAGAGAATGTGGAACAGGAGTGTGTGGAGAGAGAGAGATTGGAAAAGGATTGTATGGAGAGAGGGAGAGTGGAACGGGATTGTGTGGAGAGAGAGAGAGTGGAACAGGATTGTGTGGAGAGAGAGTGAGTGGAACGGGATTGTGTGGAGAGAGAGAGTGGAAAAGGATTGTGTGGAGAGCGAGAAAGAGTGGAACAGGATTGTGCGGAGAGAGAGAGTGTGGAACAGGATTGTGTGGAGAGAGAGAGTGGAACATGATTGTGTGGAGAGAGAGGGAGAGTGGATCATGATTCGTAGGAGGGAGAGAATGTGGAACAGGAGTGTGTGGAGAGAGGGAGAGAGAGTGGAACAGGATTGTGTGGAGAGAGAGAGTGTGGAACAGGATTGAGTGGAGAGAGAGAGAGTGGAACGGGATTGTGTGGAGAGAAGAAGAGTGGAACAGGATTGTGTGGAGAGAGAGAGAGTGGAACATGATTGTGTGGAGGGGGTGAGTGGAACAGGATTGTGTGGAGAGAGAGAGTTGTACAGAATTGTGTGGAGAGAGAGAGAGAGTGGAACAGGATTGTGTGGAGAGGGAGAGTGGATCTGGATTGTGGAGAGAGAGAAAGAGAGTGGAACAGGATTGTGTGGAGAGAGAGAGAGAGTGGAACAGGATTGTGTGGAGAGAGAGAGTAAAACAGGATTGTGTGGAGAGAGAGGGAGTGGAACGGGATTGTGTGGAGAAAGAGAGTGGAACAGGATTGTGTGGAGAGGGAGAGAGAGTGGAACAGGATTGTGTGGAGAGAGAGAGCGGAACAGGATTGTGTGGAGAGAGAGTGGAACAGGATTTTGTGGAGCGAGGGAGTGGAACAGGATTGTGTGGAGAGAGAGAGAGTGGAACAGGATTGTGTGGACAGAGAGTGTGGAACAGGATTGTGTGGAGAGAGAGAGAGTGGAACAGGATTGTGGGGAGAGAGAGAGAGTGGAACAGGATTGTGTGGAGAGAGAGAGTGGAACAGGATTGTGCGGAGAGAGAGAGTGTGGAACAGGATTGTGTGGAGAGAGAGAGTGGAACAGGATTGTGTGGAGAGAGAGGGAGAGTGGATCAGGATTCTGTGAAGGGAGAGAATGTGGAACAAGAGTGTGTGGAGAGACAGAGAGCGAGTGGAACAGGATTGTGTGCAGAGAGAGAGAGTGGAACAGGATTGTGTGGAGCGAGAGAGTGGAACAGGATTTTGTTGAGAGAGAGAGAGTGGAACAGGATTGTGTGGAGAGAGAGATTGGAACTGGATTGTGTGGAGAGAGAGAGAGTGGAACAGGATTGTGGAGAGGGAGAGTGCAACAGGATTGTGTGGAGAGAGAGAGAGAGTGGAACAGGATTGTGTGGAGTGGGAGAGTGGACTGGATTGTGTGGAGAGAGAGAGTGGAACAGGCTTGTGTGGAGAGAGATAATGTGGAACAGGATTGTGTGGAGAGGGAGAGTGGAAAAGGATTGTGTGGAGAGGGAGAGTGGTATTGGATTGTTTGGAGAGCGAGCGAGTGAAACAGGATTGTGTGGAGAGAGAGAGAGTGGAAAAGGATTGTGTGGAGAGAGAGAGAGAGAGTGGAACAGGATTTTGTGGACCGACAGAGAGAGAGAATGGAACAGAATTGTGTGGACAGTGAGAGAGCGAGTGGAACAGGATTGTGTGGAGAGTGAGAGTGGACGGGATTGTGTGGAGAGAGATAGAGAGAGAAACCGGATTGTTTGGAGAGAGACAGAGTGGAACAGGAATGTGTGGAGAGAGAGAGAGTGGAACAGGATTGTGTGGAGAGAAAGAGAGTGGAACAGGATTGTGAGGAGAGAGAGAGTGGAACAGGATTGTATGGAGAGAGAGAGAGTGGAACAGGATTGTGTGAAGAGATAGAGTGGAACAGGATTGTGTGGAGTGAGAGAGAGTGGAACAGGATTGTGTGGAGAGAGAGATATTGGAACAGGATTGTATGGAGAGAGCGAGAGTGGAACGGGATTGTGTGGAGAGAGAGAGAGTGGAACAGGATTGTGTAGAGAGGGAGAGAGAGTGGAACAGGATTGTGTGGAGAGGGAGAGTGGTATTGGATTGTTTGGAGAGCGAGATAGTGAAGCAGGATTGTGTGGAGATAGAGAGAGTGGAAAAGGATTGTGTGGAGAGAGAGAGAGAGTGGAACAGGATTTTGTGGACAGAGAGAGAGAATGGAACAGGATTGTGTGGACAGTGAGAGAGAGAGTGGAACTGGATTGTGTGGAGAGTGAAAGTTAACGGGATTGTGTGAAGAGAGAGAGAGAGAGGAACAGGATTGTTTGGAGAGAGACAGAGTGAAACAGGATTGTGTGGAGAGAGAGAGAGTGGAACAGGATTGTGTGGAGAGAGAGAGAGTTATACAGGATTGCGTGGAGAGAGAGAGTGGAACAGGATTGTGTGGAGAGAGAGAGAGTGGAACATGATTGTGTGGAGAGAGAGAGAGTGCAACAGGATTGTGTGGAGAGATAGAGAGTGGAACAGGATTGTGTGGAGAGAGAGAGTGGAACAGTATTGTGTGGAGAGAGAGAGAGTTGAACAGGATTGTGTGGAGAGAGAGTGAGTGGAACAGGATTGTGTGGAGAGAGAGAGAGTGGAAAAGGATTGTATGGAGAGAGGGAGAGTGGAACGGGATTATGTGGAGAGAGAGAGAGTGGAACAGGATTGTGTGGAGAGAGAGAGAGAGTGGAACGGGATTGTGTGGAGAGAGAGAGTGGAACAGGATTGTGTGGAGAGCGAGAAAGAGTGGAACAGGATTGTGCGGAGAGAGAGAGTGTGGAACAGGATTGTGTGAAGAGAGAGAGTGGAACAGGATTGTGTGGAGTGAGAGGGAGAGTGGATCATGATTCTTTGGAGGGAGAGAATGTGGAACAGGAGTGTGTGGAGAGAGAGAGAGAGAGTGGAACATGATTGTGTGGTGAGAGAGAGAGTGGAACGGGATTGTGTGGAGAGAGAGAGTGGAACAGGATTGTGTGGAGATGGAGAGAGAGTGGAACAGGATTGTGTGGAGAGAGAGAGCAGAACAGGATTGTGTGGTGACAGAGAGTGGAACAGGATTTTGTGGAGAGAGAGAGTGGAACAGGATTGTGTGGAGAGAGAGAGAGTGGAACAGGATTGTGTGCAGAGAGAGAGTGGAACAGGATTGTGTGGAGAGAGAGAGTGTGGAACAGAATTGTGTGGGGAGAGAGAGTGGAACAGGATTGTGTGGAGAGAGAGGGAGAGTGGATCAGGATTCTGTGGAGGGAGAGAATGTGGAACAGGAGTGTGTGGAGAGAGAGAGAGAGAGAGAGTGGAACAGGATTGTGTGGAGAGAGAGAGAGTGGAACAGGATTAAGCGGAGAGAGAGAGAGTGGAACGGGATTGTGTGGAGAGAGAGAGAGTGGAACAGGATTGTGTGGAGAGAGAGAGAGTGGAACAGGATTGTGTGGAGGGGGTGAGTGGAACAGGATTGTGTGGAGAGAGAGAGTGGAACAGAATTGTGTGGAGAGAGAGAGAGAGTGGAACAGGATTATGTGGAGAGGGAGAGTGGAACAGGATTGTGGAGAGAGAGAGAGAGAGTGGAACAGGATTGTGTGGAGAGAGAGAGAGAGTGGAACAGGATTGTGTGGAGAGAGAGAGTGGATCAGGATTGTGTGGAGAGAGAGGGAGTGGAACGGGATTGTGTGGAGAGAGAGAGTGGAACAGGATTGTGTGGAGAGGGTGAGAGAGTGGAACAGGATTGTGTGGAGAGAGAGAGTTCAACAGGATTGTGTGGAGAGAGAGGGAGTGTGGATCAGGATTCTGTGGAGGGAGAGAATGTGGAACAGGAGTGTGTGGAGAGAGAGAGATTGGAAAAGGATTGTATGGAGAGAGGGAGAGTGGAACGGGATTGTGTGGAGAGAGAGAGAGTGGAACAGGATTGTGTGGAGAGAGAGTGAGTGGAACGGGATTGTGTGGAGAGAGAGAGTGGAAAAGGATTGTGTGGAGAGCGAGAAAGAGTGGAACAGGATTGTGCGGAGAGAGAGAGTGTGGAACAGGATTGTGTGGAGAGAGAGAGTGGAACATGATTGTGTGGAGAGAGAGGGAGAGTGGATCATGATTCGTAGGAGGGAGAGAATGTGGAACAGGAGTGTGTGGAGAGAGGGAGAGAGAGTGGAACAGGATTGTGTGGAGAGAGAGAGTGTGGAACAGGATTGAGTGGAGAGAGAGAGAGTGGAACGGAATTGTGTGGAGAGAAGAAGAGTGGAACAGGATTGTGTGGAGAGAGAGAGAGTGGAACATGATTGTGTGGAGGGGGTGAGTGGAACAGGATTGTGTGGAGAGAGAGAGTTGTACAGAATTGTGTGGAGAGAGAGAGAGAGTGGAACAGGATTGTGTGGAGAGGGAGAGTGGATCTGGATTGTGGAGAGAGAGAAAGAGAGTGGAACAGGATTGTGTGGAGAGAGAGAGAGAGTGGAACAGGATTGTGTGGAGAGAGAGAGTAAAACAGGATTGTGTGGAGAGAGAGGGAGTGGAACGGGATTGTGTGGAGAAAGAGAGTGGAACAGGATTGTGTGGAGAGGGAGAGAGAGTGGAACAGGATTGTGTGGAGAGAGAGAGCGGAACAGGATTGTGTGGAGAGAGAGTGGAACAGGATTTTGTGGAGCGAGGGAGTGGAACAGGATTGTGTGGAGAGAGAGAGAGTGGAACAGGATTGTGTGGACAGAGAGTGTGGAACAGGATTGTGTGGAGAGAGAGGGAGTGGAACAGGATTGTGGGGAGAGAGAGAGAGTGGAACAGGATTGTGTGGAGAGAGAGAGTGGAACAGGATTGTGCGGAGAGAGAGAGTGTGGAAGAGGATTGTGTGGAGAGAGAGAGTGGAACAGGATTGTGTGGAGAGAGAGGGAGAGTGGATCAGGATTCTGTGAAGGGAGAGAATGTGGAACAAGAGTGTGTGGAGAGACAGAGAGCGAGTGGAACAGGATTGTGTGCAGAGAGAGAGAGTGGAACAGGATTGTGTGGAGAGAGAGAGAGTGGAACGGGATTGTGTGGAGAGAGAGAGAGTGGAACAGGATTGTGTGGAGAGAGAGAGTGGAACAGGATTGTTTGTAGATTGAGAGTGGAACAGGATTGTGTGGAGAGAGAGAGTGGAACAGGGTTGTGTGGAGAGGGAGAGCGGAACAGGATTGTGTGGAGAGAGAGTGAGTGGAACAGGATTGTGTGGAGAGGGAGAGAGAGAGAGTGGAACAGGATTGTGTGGAGAGAGAGAGTGGAACAGGATTGTGTGGAGAGAGAGAGTGGAACAGGATTGTGTGGAGAGAGAGAGAGTGGAACCGGATTGTGTGGAGAGAGAGAGAGTGGAACAGGATTGTGTGGAGAGGGAGAGCGAGTGGAACAGGATTGTGCGGAGAGAGAGAGTGTCGAACAGGATTGTGTGGAGAGAGAGAGTGGAACAGGATTGTGTGGAGAGAGAGGGAGAGTGGATCAGGATTCTGTGGAGGGAGTGAATGTGGAACAGGAGTGTGTGGAGAGAGGGAGAGGGTGGAACAGGATTGTGTGGAGAGAGAGAGAGTGGAACAGGATTGTGTGGAGAGAGTGAGAGTGGAACGGGATTGTGTGGAGAGAGAGAGAGTGGAACAGGATTGTGTGGAGGGGGTGAGTGGAACAGGATTGTGTGGAGAGAGAGAATGGAGCAGGATTGTGTGGAGAGAGAGAGAGAGTGGAACAGGATTGTGTGGAGAGGGAGAGTGGAACAGGATTGTGGAGAGAGAGAGAGAGTGGAACAGGAGTGTGTGGAGAGAGAGAGAGAGAGAGTGGAACATGATTGTGTGGAGAGAGAGAGTGGAACAGGATTTTGTGGAGAATGAGAGTGGACGGACTGTGTGGAGAGAGAGAGTTGAACAGGATTTTGTGGAGAGAGAGTGCGGAACAGCATTTTGTGGAGAGAGAGAGAGTGCAACAGGATTTTGTGGAGAACGAGAGTGGACGGACTGTGTGGAGAGAGACAGTGGTACAGGATTGTGTGGAGAGAGAGAGAATGGAAGAGGATTGTGTGGAGAGGGAGAGTTGAACAGGATTGTCTGGAGAGAGAGTGAGTGGAACAGGATTGTGTGGAGCGAGAGAGTGGAACAGGATTTTGTTGAGAGAGAGAGAGTGGAACAGGATTGTGTGGAGAGAGAGATTGGAAGAGGATTGTGTGGAGAGAGAGAGAGTGGAACAGGATTGTGGAGAGGGAGAGTGCAACAGGATTGTGTGGAGAGAGAGAGAGAGTGGAACAGGATTGTGGGGAGTGGGAGAGTGGACTGGATTGTGTGGAGAGAGAGAGTGGAACAGGCTTGTGTGGAGAGAGATAATGTGGAACAGGATTGTGTGGAGAGGGAGAGTGGAAAAGGATTGTGTGGAGAGGGAGAGTGGTATTGGATTGTTTGGAGAGCGAGCGAGTGAAACAGGATTGTGTGGAGAGAGAGAGAGTGGAAAATGATTGTGTGGAGAGAGAGAGAGAGAGTGGAACAGGATTTTGTGGACAGACAGAGAGAGAGAATGGAACAGAATTGTGTGGACAGTGAGAGAGCGAGTGGAACAGGATTGTGTGGAGAGTGAGAGTGGACGGGATTGTGTGGAGAGAGATAGAGAGAGAAACCGGATTGTTTGGAGAGAGACAGAGTGGAACAGGAATGTGTGGAGAGAGAGAGAGTGGAACAGGATTGTGTGGAGAGAAAGAGAGTGGAACAGGATTGTGAGGAGAGAGAGAGTGGAACAGGATTGTATGGAGAGAGAGAGAGTGGAACAGGATTGTGTGAAGAGAGAGAGTGGAACAGGATCGTGTGGAGTGAGAGAGAGTGGAACAGGATTGTGTGGAGAGAGAGATATTGGAACAGGATTGTATGGAGAGAGCGAGAGTGGAACGGGATTGTGTGGAGAGAGAGAGAGTGGAACAGGATTGTGTGCAGAGAGAGAGAGTGGAACGGGATTGTGTGCAGAGAGAGAGAGAGTGGAACAGGATTGTGTAGAGAGGGAGAGAGAGTGGAACAGGATTGTGTGGAGAGGGAGAGTGGTATTGGATTGTTTGGAGAGCGAGATAGTGAAGCAGGATTGTGTGGAGAGAGAGAGAGTGGAAAAGGATTGTGTGGAGAGAGAGAGAGAGTGGAACAGGATTTTGTGGACAGAGAGAGAGAATGGAACAGGATTGTGTGGACAGTGAGAGAGAGAGTGGAACTGGATTGTGTGGAGAGTGAAAGTTAACGGGATTGTGTGAAGAGAGAGAGAGAGAGGAACAGGATTGTTTGGAGAGAGACAGAGTGAAACAGGATTGTGTGGAGAGAGAGAGAGTGGAACAGGATTGTGTGGAGAGAGAGAGAGTTATACAGGATTGCGTGGAGAGAGAGAGTGGAACAGGATTGTGTGGAGAGAGAGAGAGTGGAACATGATTGTGTGGAGAGAGAGAGAGTGCAACAGGATTGTGTGGAGAGAGAGAGAGTGGAACAGGATTGTGTGGAGAGAGAGAGTGGAACAGTATTGTGTGGAGAGAGAGAGAGTTGAACAGGATTGTGTGGAGAGAGAGTGCGTGGAACAGGATTGTGTGGAGAGAGAGAGAGTGGAAAAGGATTGTATGGAGAGAGGGAGAGTGGAACGGGATTATGTGGAGAGAGAGAGAGTGGAACAGGATTGTGTGGAGAGAGAGAGAGAGTGGAACGGGATTGTGTGGAGAGAGAGAGTGGAACAGGATTGTGTGGAGAGCGAGAAAGAGTGGAACAGGATTGTGCGGAGAGAGAGAGTGTGGAACAGGATTGTGTGAAGAGAGAGAGTGGAACAGGATTGTGTGGAGTGAGAGGGAGAGTGGATCATGATTCTTTGGAGGGAGAGAATGTGGAACAGGAGTGTGTGGAGAGAGAGAGAGAGAGTGGAAGATGATTGTGTGGTGAGAGAGAGAGTGGAACGGGATTGTGTGGAGAGAGAGAGTGGAACAGGATTGTGTGGAGATGGAGAGAGAGTGGAACAGGATTGTGTGGAGAGAGAGAGCAGAACAGGATTGTGTGGTGACAGAGAGTGGAACAGGATTTTGTGGAGAGAGAGAGTGGAACAGGATTGTGTGGAGAGAGAGAGAGTGGAACAGGATTGTGTGGAGAGAGAGAGTGGAACAGGATTGTGTGGAGAGAGAGAGTGTGGAACAGAATTGTGTGGGGAGAGAGAGTGGAACAGGATTGTGTGGAGAGAGAGGGAGAGTGGATCAGGATTCTGTGGAAGGAGAGAATGTGGAACAGGAGTGTGTGGAGAGAGAGAGAGAGAGAGAGTGGAACAGGATTGTGTGGAGAGAGAGAGAGTGGAACAGGATTAAGCGGAGAGAGAGAGAGTGGAACGGGATTGTGTGGAGAGAGAGAGAGTGGAACAGGATTGTGTGGAGAGGGAGAGAGTGGAACAGGATTGTGTGGAGGGGGTGAGTGGAACAGGATTGTGTGGAGAGAGAGAGTGGAACAGAATTGTGTGGAGAGAGAGAGAGAGTGGAACAGGATTATGTGGAGAGGGAGAGTGGAACAGGATTGTGGAGAGAGAGAGAGAGAGTGGAACAGGATTGTGTGGAGAGAGAGAGAGAGTGGAACAGGATTGTGTGGAGAGAGAGAGTGGATCAGGATTGTGTGGAGAGAGAGAGAGTGGAACAGGATTGTGTGGAGAGAGAGAGTGGAACAGGATTGTGTGGAGAGGGAGAGAGAGTGGAACAGGATTGTGTGGAGAGAGAGAGTTCAACAGGATTGTGTGGAGAGAGAGGGAGTGTGGATCAGGATTCTGTGGAGGGAGAGAATGTGGAACAGGAGTGTGTGGAGAGAGAGAGAGATTGGAAAAGGATTGTATGGAGAGAGGGAGAGTGGAACGGGATTGTGTGGAGAGAGAGAGAGTGGAACAGGATTGTGTGGAGAGAGAGTGAGTGGAACGGGATTGTGTGGAGAGAGAGAGTGGAAAAGGATTGTGTGGAGAGCGAGAAAGAGCGGAACAGGATTGTGCGGAGAGAGAGAGTGTGGAACAGGATTGTGTGGAGAGAGAGAGTGGAACATGATTGTGTGGAGAGAGAGGGAGAGTGGATCAGGTTTCGTAGGAGGGAGAGAATGTGGAACAGGAGTGTGTGGAGAGAGAGAGAGAGAGTGGAACAGGATTGTGTGGAGAGAGAGAGTGTGGAACAGGATTGAGTGGAGAGAGAGAGAGTGGAACGGGATTGTGTGGAGAGAAGAAGAGTGGAACAGGATTGTGTGGAGAGAGAGAGAGTGGAACATGATTGTGTGGAGGGGGTGAGTGGAACAGGATTGTGTGGAGAGAGAGAGTTGTACAGAATTGTGTGGAGAGAGAGAGAGAGTGGAACAGGATTGTGTGGAGAGGGAGAGTGGATCTGGATTGTGGAGAGAGAGAAAGAGAGTGGAACAGGATTGTGTGGAGAGAGAGAGAGAGTGGAACAGGATTGTGTGGAGAGAGAGAGTAAAACAGGATTGTGTGGAGAGAGAGGGAGTGGAACGGGATTGTGTGGAGAAAGAGAGTGGAACAGGATTGTGTGGAGAGGGAGAGAGAGTGGAACAGGATTGTGTGGAGAGAGAGAGCGGAACAGGATTGTGTGGAGAGAGAGTGGAACAGGATTTTGTGGAGCGAGGGAGTGGAACAGGATTGTGTGGAGAGAGAGAGAGTGGAACAGGATTGTGTGGACAGAGAGTGTGGAACAGGATTGTGTGGAGAGAGAGAGAGTGGAACAGGATTGTGGGGAGAGAGAGAGAGTGGAACAGGATTGTGTGGAGAGAGAGAGTGGAACAGGATTGTGCAGAGAGAGAGAGTGTGGAACAGGATTGTGTGGAGAGAGAGAGTGGAACAGGATTGTGTGGAGAGAGAGGGAGAGTGGATCAGGATTCTGTGAAGGGAGAGAATGTGGAACAAGAGTGTGTGGAGAGACAGAGAGCGAGTGGAACAGGATTGTGTGCAGAGAGAGAGAGTGGAACAGGATTGTGTGGAGAGAGAGAGAGTGGAACGGGATTGTGTGGAGAGAGAGAGAGTGGAACAGGATTGTGTGGAGAGAGAGAGTGGAACAGGATTGTTTGTAGATTGAGAGTGGAACAGGATTGTGTGGAGAGAGAGAGTGGAACAGGGTTGTGTGGAGAGGGAGAGCGGAACAGGATTGTGTGGAGAGAGAGTGAGTGGAACAGGATTGTGTGGAGAGGGAGAGAGAGAGAGTGGAACAGGATTGTGTGGAGAGAGAGAGTGGAACAGGATTGTGTTGAGAGAGAGAGAGTGGAACAGGATTGTGCGGAGAGAGAGAGTGGAACAGGATTGTTTGGAGAGAGAGGGAGAGTGGATCAGGATTCTGTGGAGGGAGAGAATGTGGAACAGGAGTGTGTGGAGAGAGAGAGAGAGAGTGGAACAGGATTGTGTGGAGAGAGAGTGGAACAGGATTGTGTGGAGAGAGAGAGAGTGGAACGGGATTGTGTGGAGAGAGATAGAGTGGAACAGGATTGTGTGGAGAGAGAGAGAGTGGAACAGGATTGTGTGGAGAGAGAGAGTGGAACAGTATTGTGTGTAGAGAGAAAGTGGAACAGGATTGTGTGGAGAGAGAGAGTGGAACAGGATTGTGTGGAGAGAGAGGGAGAGTGGATCAGGATTCTGTGAAGGGAGAGAATGTGGAACAAGAGTGTGAGGAGAGAGAGAGAGAGAGTGGAACAGGATTGTGTGGAGAGAGAGAGAGTGGAACAGGATTGTGTGGAGAGAGAGAGAGTGGAACGGGATTGTGTGGAGAGAGAGAGAGTGGAACAGGATTGTGTGGAGAGAGAGAGTGGAACAGGATTGTTTGTAGATTGAGATTGGAACAGGATTGTGTGGAGAGAGAGAGTGGAACAGGGTTGTGTGGAGAGGGAGAGTGGAACAGGATTGTGTGGAGAGAGAGTGAGTGGAACAGGATTGTGTGGAGAGGGAGAGAGAGAGAGTGGAACAGGACTGTGTGGAGAGAGAGAGTGGAACAGGATTGTGTTGAGAGAGAGAGAGTGGAACAGGATTGTGCGGAGAGAGAGAGTGGAACAGGACTGTGTGGAGATAAAGAGATTGGAACATGATTGGGTGGAGAGAGAGAGAGTGGAACAGGATTGTGTGGAGAGAGAGAGAGTGGAACAGGATTGTGTGGAGAGAGAGAGAGTGGCAAAGGATTGTATGGAGAGAGGGAGAGTGGAACGGGATTGTGTGGAGAGAGAGAGAGTGGAACAGGATTGTGTGGAGAGAGAGAGAGTGGAACGGGATTGTGTGGAGACAGAGAGTGGAACAGGATTGTGTGGAGAGGGAGAGCGAGTGGATCAGGATTGTGCGGAGAGAGAGAGTGTAGAACAGGATTGTGTGGAGAGTGAGAGGGGAACAGGATTGTGTGGAGAGAGAGGGAGAGTGGATCAGGATTCTGTGGAGGGAGAGAATGTGGAACAGGAGTGTGTGGAGAGACAGAGAGAGAGTGGAACAGGATTGTGTGAAGAGAGAGAGAGTGGAACAGGATTAAGCGGAGAGAGAGAGAGTGGAACGGGATTGTGTGGAGAGAGAGAGAGTGGAACAGGATTGTGTGGAGAGAGAGAGAGTGGAACAGGATTGTGTGGAGGGGGTGAGTGGAACAGGATTGTGTAGAGAGAGAGAGTGGAACAGAATTGTGTGGAGAGAGAGAGAGAGTGGAACAGATTGTGTGGAGAGGGAGAGTGGAACAGGATTGTGGAGAGAGAGAGAGAGAGAGAGTGGAACAGGATTGTGTGGAGAGAGAGAGAGAGTGGAACAGGATTGTGTGGAGAGAGAGAGTGGAACAGGATTGTGTGGAGAGAGAGGGAGTGGAACGGGATTGTGTGGAGAGAGAGAGTGGAACAGGATTGTGTGGAGAGGGTGAGAGAGTGGAACAGGATTGTGTGGAGAGAGAGAGCGGAACAGGATTGTGTGGAGAGAGAGTGGAACAGGATTTTGTGGAGAGAGGGAGTGGAACAGGATTGTGTGGCGAGAGAGAGAGTGGAACAGGATTGTGTGGAGAGAGAGTGTGGAACAGGATTGTGTGGAGAGAGAGAGAGTGGAACAAGATTGTATGGAGAGAGAGAGTGGAACAGGATTGTGTGAAGAGAGAGAGTGGAACAGGATTGTGTGGAGAGAGAGGGAGAGTGGATCAGGATTCTGTGGAGGGAGAGAATGTGGAACAGGAGTGTGTGGAGTGAGAGAGAGAGAGTGGAACAGGATTGTGTGGAGAGAGAGAGAGTGGAACAGGATTGTGTGGAGAGAGAGAGTGGAACGGCATTGTGTGGAGAGAGAGAGAGTGGATCAGGATTGTGTGGAGAGAGAGAGAGTGGAAAAGGATTGTGTGGAGAGAGAGAGTGGAACAGGATTGTGTGGAGAGAGAGAGTGGAACAGGATTGTGTGGAGAGAGAGAGTGGAACAGGATTGTGTGGAGAGGGAGAGTGGAACAGGATTGTGTGGAGAGAGGGAGAGTGCAACGGGATTGTGTGGAGAGAGAGAGAGTGGAACAGGATTGTGTGGAGAGAGAGAGAGTGGAACGGGATTGTGTGGAGAGAGAGAGTGGAACAGGATTGCATGGAGAGGGAGAGAGAGTGGAACTGGATTGTGCGGAGAGAGAGAGTGTGGAACAGGATTGCGTGGAGAGAGAGAGTGGAACAGGATTGTGTGGAGAGAGAGGGAGTGTGGATCAGGATTCTGTGGAGGGAGAGAATGTGGAACAGGAGTTTGTGGAGAGAGAGAGATTGGAAAAGGATTGTATGGAGAGAGGGAGAGTGGAACGGGATTGTGTGGAGAGAGAGAGAGTGGAACAGGATTGTGTGGAGAGAGAGTGAGTGGAACGGGATTGTGTGGAGAGAGAGAGTGGAACAGGATTGCGTGGAGAGCGAGAAAGAGTGGAACAGGATTGTGCGGAGAGAGAGAGTGTGGAACAGGATTGTGTGGAGTGAGAGAGTGGAACAGGATTGTGTGGAGAGAGAGGGAGAGTGGATCAGGATTCGTTGGAGGGAGAGAATGTGGAACAGGAGTGTGTGGAGAGAGAGAGAGAGAGTGGAACAGGATTGTGTGGAGGGAGAGAGAGTGGAACAGGATTGAGTGGAGAGAGAGAGAGTGGAACGGGATTGTGTGGAGAGAGAGAGAGTGGAACAGGATTGTGTGGAGGGGTTGAGTGGGACAGGATTGTGTGGATAGAGAGAGTGCAACAGAATTGTGTGGAGAGAGAGAGAGAGTGGAACAGGATTGTGTGGAGAGGGAGAGTGGATCAGGATTGTGGAGAGAGAGAAAGTGAGTGGAACAGGATTGTGTGGAGAGAGAGAGAGAGTGGAACAGGATTGTGTGGAGAGAGAGAGTTAATCAGGATTGTGTGGAGAGAGAGGGAGTGGAACGGGATTGTGTGGAGAGAGAGAGTGGAACAGGATTGTGTGGAGAGAGAGAGCGGAACAGGATTGTGTGGAGAGAGAGTGGAACAGGATTTTGTGGAGAGAGGGAGTGGAACAGGATTGTGTGGAGAGAGAGAGAGTGGAACAGGATTGTGTGGACAGAGAGTGTGGAACAGGATTGTGTGGAGAGAGAGAGAGTGGAACAGGATTGTATGGAGAGAGAGAGAGTGGAACAGGATTGTGTGGAGAGAGAGAGTGGAACAGGATTGTGCGGAGAGAGAGAGTGTGGAACAGGATTGTGTGGAGAGAGAGAGTGGAACAGGATTGTGTGGAGAGAGAGGGAGAGTGGATCAGGATTCTGTGAAGGGAGAGAATGTGGAACAAGAGTGTGTGGAGAGAGAGAGAGAGAGTGGAACAGGATTGTGTGGAGAGAGAGAGAGTGGAACAGGATTGTGTGGAGAGAGAGAGAGTGGAACGGGATTGTGTGGAGAGAGAGAGAGTGGAACAGGATGGTGTGGAGAGAGAGAGAGTGGAACAGGATTGTGTGGAGAGAGAGAGTGGAACAGGATTGTTTGTCGATTGAGAGTGGAACTGGATTGTGTGGAGAGAGAGAGTGGAACCGGGTTGTGTGGAGAGGGAGAGTGGAACAGGATTGTGTGGAGAGAGAGAGAGTGGAACAGGATTGTGTGGAGAGAGAGAAAGAGTGGAACAGGATTGTGTGGAGAGAGAGTGAGTGGAACGGGATTGTGTGGAGAGAGAGAGTGGAAAAGGATTGTGTGGAGAGCGAGAAAGAGCGGAACAGGATTGTGCGGAGAGAGAGAGTGTGGAACAGGATTGTGTGGAGAGAGAGAGTGGAACATGATTGTGTGGAGAGAGAGGGAGAGTGGATCAGGTTTCGTAGGAGGGAGAGAATGTGGAACAGGAGTGTGTGGAGAGAGAGAGAGAGAGTGGAACAGGATTGTGTGGAGAGAGAGAGTGTGGAACAGGATTGAGTGGAGAGAGAGAGAGTGGAACGGGATTGTGTGGAGAGAAGAAGAGTGGAACAGGATTGTGTGGAGAGAGAGAGAGTGGAACATGATTGTGTGGAGGGGGTGAGTGGAACAGGATTGTGTGGAGAGAGAGAGTTGTACAGAATTGTGTGGAGAGAGAGAGAGAGTGGAACAGGATTGTGTGGAGAGGGAGAGTGGATCTGGATTGTGGAGAGAGAGAAAGAGAGTGGAACAGGATTGTGTGGAGAGAGAGAGAGAGTGGAACAGGATTGTGTGGAGAGAGAGAGTAAAACAGGATTGTGTGGAGAGAGAGGGAGTGGAACGGGATTGTGTGGAGAAAGAGAGTGGAACAGGATTGTGTGGAGAGGGAGAGAGAGTGGAACAGGATTGTGTGGAGAGAGAGAGCGGAACAGGATTGTGTGGAGAGAGAGTGGAACAGGATTTTGTGGAGCGAGGGAGTGGAACAGGATTGTGTGGAGAGAGAGAGAGTGGAACAGGATTGTGTGGACAGAGAGTGTGGAACAGGATTGTGTGGAGAGAGAGAGAGTGGAACAGGATTGTGGGGAGAGAGAGAGAGTGGAACAGGATTGTGTGGAGAGAGAGAGTGGAACAGGATTGTGCAGAGAGAGAGAGTGTGGAACAGGATTGTGTGGAGAGAGAGAGTGGAACAGGATTGTGTGGAGAGAGAGGGAGAGTGGATCAGGATTCTGTGAAGGGAGAGAATGTGGAACAAGAGTGTGTGGAGAGACAGAGAGCGAGTGGAACAGGATTGTCTGCAGAGAGAGAGAGTGGAACAGGATTGTGTGGAGAGAGAGAGAGTGGAACGGGATTGTGTGGAGAGAGAGAGAGTGGAACAGGATTGTGTGGAGAGAGAGAGTGGAACAGGATTGTTTGTAGATTGAGAGTGGAACAGGATTGTGTGGAGAGAGAGAGTGGAACAGGGTTGTGTGGAGAGGGAGAGCGGAACAGGATTGTGTGGAGAGAGAGTGAGTGGAACAGGATTGTGTGGAGAGGGAGAGAGAGAGAGTGGAACAGGATTGTGTGGAGAGAGAGAGTGGAACAGGATTGTGTTGAGAGAGAGAGAGTGGAACAGGATTGTGCGGAGAGAGAGAGTGGAACAGGATTGTTTGGAGAGAGAGGGAGAGTGGATCAGGATTCTGTGGAGGGAGAGAATGTGGAACAGGAGTGTGTGGAGAGAGAGAGAGAGAGTGGAACAGGATTGTGTGGAGAGAGAGTGGAACAGGATTGTGTGGAGAGAGAGAGAGTGGAACGGGATTGTGTGGAGAGAGATAGAGTGGAACAGGATTGTGTGGAGAGAGAGAGAGTGGAACAGGATTGTGTGGAGAGAGAGAGTGGAACAGTATTGTGTGTAGAGAGAAAGTGGAACAGGATTGTGTGGAGAGAGAGAGTGGAACAGGATTGTGTGGAGAGAGAGGGAGAGTGGATCAGGATTCTGTGAAGGGAGAGAATGTGGAACAAGAGTGTGAGGAGAGAGAGAGAGAGAGTGGAACAGGATTGTGTGGAGAGAGAGAGAGTGGAACAGGATTGTGTGGAGAGAGAGAGAGTGGAACGGGATTGTGTGGAGAGAGAGAGAGTGGAACAGGATTGTGTGGAGAGAGAGAGTGGAACAGGATTGTTTGTAGATTGAGATTGGAACAGGATTGTGTGGAGAGAGAGAGTGGAACAGGGTTGTGTGGAGAGGGAGAGTGGAACAGGATTGTGTGGAGAGAGAGTGAGTGGAACAGGATTGTGTGGAGAGGGAGAGAGAGAGAGTGGAACAGGACTTTGTGGAGAGAGAGAGTGGAACAGGATTGTGTTGAGAGAGAGAGAGTGGAACAGGATTGTGCGGAGAGAGAGAGTGGAACAGGACTGTGTGGAGATAAAGAGATTGGAACATGATTGGGTGGAGAGAGAGAGAGTGGAACAGGATTGTGTGGAGAGAGAGAGAGTGGAACAGGATTGTGTGGAGAGAGAGAGAGTGGCAAAGGATTGTATGGAGAGAGGGAGAGTGGAACGGGATTGTGTGGAGAGAGAGAGAGTGGAACAGGATTGTGTGGAGAGAGAGAGAGTGGAACGGGATTGTGTGGAGACAGAGAGTGGAACAGGATTGTGTGGAGAGGGAGAGCGAGTGGATCAGGATTGTGCGGAGAGAGAGAGTGTAGAACAGGATTGTGTGGAGAGTGAGAGGGGAACAGGATTGTGTGGAGAGAGAGGGAGAGTGGATCAGGATTCTGTGGAGGGAGAGAATGTGGAACAGGAGTGTGTGGAGAGACAGAGAGAGAGTGGAACAGGATTGTGTGAAGAGAGAGAGAGTGGAACAGGATTAAGCGGAGAGAGAGAGAGTGGAACGGGATTGTGTGGAGAGAGAGAGAGTGGAACAGGATTGTGTGGAGAGAGAGAGAGTGGAACAGGATTGTGTGGAGGGGGTGAGTGGAACAGGATTGTGTAGAGAGAGAGAGTGGAACAGAATTGTGTGGAGAGAGAGAGAGAGTGGAACAGATTGTGTGGAGAGGGAGAGTGGAACAGGATTGTGGAGAGAGAGAGAGAGAGAGAGTGGAACAGGATTGTGTGGAGAGAGAGAGAGAGTGGAACAGGATTGTGTGGAGAGAGAGAGTGGAACAGGATTGTGTGGAGAGAGAGGGAGTGGAACGGGATTGTGTGGAGAGAGAGAGTGGAACAGGATTGTGTGGAGAGGGTGAGAGAGTGGAACAGGATTGTGTGGAGAGAGAGAGCGGAACAGGATTGTGTGGAGAGAGAGTGGAACAGGATTTTGTGGAGAGAGGGAGTGGAACAGGATTGTGTGGCGAGAGAGAGAGTGGAACAGGATTGTGTGGAGAGAGAGTGTGGAACAGGATTGTGTGGAGAGAGAGAGAGTGGAACAACATTGTATGGAGAGAGAGAGTGGAACAGGATTGTGTGAAGAGAGAGAGTGGAACAGGATTGTGTGGAGAGAGAGGGAGAGTGGATCAGGATTCTGTGGAGGGAGAGAATGTGGAACAGGAGTGTGTGGAGTGAGAGAGAGAGAGTGGAACAGGATTGTGTGGAGAGAGAGAGAGTGGAACAGGATTGTGTGGAGAGAGAGAGTGGAACGGCATTGTGTGGAGAGAGAGAGAGTGGATCAGGATTGTGTGGAGAGAGAGAGAGTGGAAAAGGATTGTGTGGAGAGAGAGAGTGGAACAGGATTGTGTGGAGAGAGAGAGTGGAACAGGATTGTGTGGAGAGAGAGAGTGGAACAGGATTGTGTGGAGAGGGAGAGTGGAACAGGATTGTGTGGAGAGAGAGAGTGGAACAGGATTGTGTGGAGAGAGAGAGAGTGGAACAGGATTGTGTGGAGAGAGGGAGAGTGCAACGGGATTGTGTGGAGAGAGAGAGAGTGGAACAGGATTGTGTGGAGAGAGAGAGAGTGGAACGGGATTGTGTGGAGAGAGAGAGTGGAACAGGATTGCATGGAGAGGGAGAGAGAGTGGAACAGGATTGTGCGGAGAGAGAGAGTGTGGAACAGGATTGCGTGGAGAGAGAGAGTGGAACAGGATTGTGTGGAGAGAGAGGGAGTGTGGATCAGGATTCTGTGGAGGGAGAGAATGTGGAACAGGAGTTTGTGGAGAGAGAGAGATTGGAAAAGGATTGTATGGAGAGAGGGAGAGTGGAACGGGATTGTGTGGAGAGAGAGAGAGTGGAACAGGATTGTGTGGAGAGAGAGTGAGTGGAACGGGATTGTGTGGAGAGAGAGAGTGGAACAGGATTGCGTGGAGAGCGAGAAAGAGTGGAACAGGATTGTGCGGAGAGAGAGAGTGTGGAACAGGATTGTGTGGAGTGAGAGAGTGGAACAGGATTGTGTGGAGAGAGAGGGAGAGTGGATCAGGATTCGTTGGAGGGAGAGAATGTGGAACAGGAGTGTGTGGAGAGAGAGAGAGAGAGTGGAACAGGATTGTGTGGAGGGAGAGAGAGTGGAACAGGATTGAGTGGAGAGAGAGAGAGTGGAACGGGATTGTGTGGAGAGAGAGAGAGTGGAACAGGATTGTGTGGAGGGGTTGAGTGGGACAGGATTGTGTGGATAGAGAGAGTGCAACAGAATTGTGTGGAGAGAGAGAGAGAGTGGAACAGGATTGTGTGGAGAGGGAGAGTGGATCAGGATTGTGGAGAGAGAGAAAGTGAGTGGAACAGGATTGTGTGGAGAGAGAGAGAGAGTGGAACAGGATTGTGTGGAGAGAGAGAGTTAATCAGGATTGTGTGGAGAGAGAGGGAGTGGAACGGGATTGTGTGGAGAGAGAGAGTGGAACAGGATTGTGTGGAGAGAGAGAGCGGAACAGGATTGTGTGGAGAGAGAGTGGAACAGGATTTTGTGGAGAGAGGGAGTGGAACAGGATTGTGTGGAGAGAGAGAGAGTGGAACAGGATTGTGTGGACAGAGAGTGTGGAACAGGATTGTGTGGAGAGAGAGAGAGTGGAACAGGATTGTATGGAGAGAGAGAGAGTGGAACAGGATTGTGTGGAGAGAGAGAGTGGAACAGGATTGTGCGGAGAGAGAGAGTGTGGAACAGGATTGTGTGGAGAGAGAGAGTGGAACAGGATTGTGTGGAGAGAGAGGGAGAGTGGATCAGGATTCTGTGAAGGGAGAGAATGTGGAACAAGAGTGTGTGGAGAGAGAGAGAGAGAGTGGAACAGGATTGTGTGGAGAGAGAGAGAGTGGAACAGGATTGTGTGGAGAGAGAGAGAGTGGAACGGGATTGTGTGGAGAGAGAGAGAGTGGAACAGGATGGTGTGGAGAGAGAGAGAGTGGAACAGGATTGTGTGGAGAGAGAGAGTGGAACAGGATTGTTTGTCGATTGAGAGTGGAACTGGATTGTGTGGAGAGAGAGAGTGGAACCGGGTTGTGTGGAGAGGGAGAGTGGAACAGGATTGTGTGGAGAGAGAGAGAGTGGAACAGGATTGTGTGGAGAGGGAGAGAGAGAGAGTGGAACAGGATTGTGTGGAGACAGAGAGTGGAACAGGATTGTGTTGAGAGAGAGAGAGTGGAACAGGATTGTGCAGAGAGAGAGAGTGGAAAAGGACTGTGTGGAGAGAAAGAGATTGGCACATGATTGGGTGGAGAGAGAGAGAGTGGAACAGGATTGTGTGGTGAGAGAGAGATTGGAACAGGATTGTGTGGAGAGAGAGAGAGTGGAAAAGGATTGTATGGAGAGAGGGAGAGTGGAACGGGATTGTGTGGAGAGAGAGATTGTACAGGATTGTGTGGAGAGAGAGAGAGTGGAACGGGATTGTGTGGAGACAGAGAGCGGAACAGGATTGTGTGGAGAGGGAGAGCGAGTGGATCAGGATTGTGCGGAGAGAGAGAGTGTGGAACAGGATTGTGTGGAGAGTGAGAGTGGAACAGGATTGTGTGGAGAGAGAGGGAGAGTGGATCAGGATTCTGTGGAGGGAGAGAATGTGGAACAGGAGTGTGTGGAGAGACAGAGAGAGAGTGGAACAGGATTGTGTGAAGAGAGAGAGAGTGGAACAGGATTAAGCGGAGAGAGAGAGAGTGGAACGGGATTGTGTGGAGAGAGAGAGTGGAACATGATTGTGTGGAGAGAGAGGGAGTGGAACAGGATTGTGTGGAGGGGGTGAGTGGAACAGGATTGTGTGGAGAGAGAGAGTGTACAGAATTGTGTGGAGAGAGAGAGAGAGTGGAACAGGATCGTGTGGAGAGGGAGAGTGGAACAGGATTCTGGAGAGAGAGAGTGGAACAGGATTGTGTGGAGAGAGAGGGAGTGGAACGGGATTGTGTGGAGAGAGAGAGTGGAACAGGATTGTGTGGAGAGGGAGAGAGAGTGGAACAGGATTGTGTGGAGAGAGAGAGCGGAACAGGATTGTGTGGAGAGAGAGTGGAACAGGATTTTGTGGAGAGAGGGAGTGGAACAGGATTGTGTGGCGAGAGAGAGAGTGGAACAGGATTGTGTGGAGAGAGAGTGTGGAACAGGATTGTGTGGAGAGAGAGAGAGTGGAACAGGATTGTATGGAGAGAGAGAGAGTGGAACAGGATTGTGTGGAGAGAGAGAGTGGAACAGGATTGTGTGGAGAGAGAGGGAGAGTGGATCAGGATTCTGTGGAGGGAGAGAATGTGGAACAGGAGTGTGTGGAGTGACAGAGAGAGAGTGGAACAGGATTGTGTGGAGAGAGAGAGAGTGGAACAGGATTGTGTTTAGAGAGAGAGATTGGAACGGGATTGTGTGGAGAGAGAGAGAGTGGAACAGGATTGTGTGGAGAGAGAGAGAGTGGAAAAGGATTGTGTGGAGTGAGAGAGTGGAACAGGATTGTGTGGAGAGAGAGAGTGGAACAGGATTGTGTGGAGAGAGAGAGTGGAACAGGATTGTGTGGAGAGGGAGAGTGGAACAGGATTGTGTGGAGAGAGAGAGAGTGGAGCAGGATTGTGTGGAGAGAGAGTGAGAGAGTGGAACAGGATTGTGTGGAGAGAGAGAGTTGAACAGGATTGTGTGGACAGAGAGAGAGTGGAACAGGATTGTGTGGAGAGAGAGAGTGGAACAGGATTGTGATGAGAGAGAGAGAGTGGAACAGGATTGTGTGGAGAGGGAGAGTGGAACAGGATTGTGTGGAGAGAGAGAGAGAGAGTGGAACAGGATTGTGTGGAGACAGAGAGTGGAACAGGATTGTGTGGAGAGAGAGAGAGTGGTACAGGATTGTGTGGAGAGAATGAGAGTGGAACAGGATTGTGTGGAGAGAGAGAGAGAGAGAGAGAGAGTGGAACAGGATTGTGTGGACAGAGAGAGAGAGTGGAACAGGATTGTGTGGAGAGGGAGAGTGGAACAGGATTGTGTGGAGAGAGAGAGTGGAACAGGGTTGTGTGGAGAGAAAGAGTGGAACAGGATTGTGTGGAGAGGGAGAGTGGAACAGGATTGTGTGGAGAGGGAGAGTGGAACAGGATTGTGTGGAGAGAGAGAGAGTGGAACAGGATTGTTTGGAGAGAGAGAGTGGAACAGGATTGTGTGGAGAGAGAGAGAGTGGAAAAGGATTGTGTGGAGAGAGAGAGAGAGAGAGTGGAACAGGAATGTGTGGAGAGAGAGAGAGTGGAACAGGATTGTGTGGAGAGGGAGAGTGGAACAGGATTGTGTGGAGAGAGAGAGTCGAACAGGATTGTGTGGAGAGAGAGAGTGGAACAGGATTGTGTGGAGAGAGAGAGAGTGGTCCAGGATTGTGTGGAGAGAATGAGAGTGGAACAGGATTGTGTGGAGAGAGAGAGAGACAGAGAGAGAGTGGAACAGGATTGTGTAGAGAAGAGAGAGTGGAACAGGATTGTGTAGAGAGGGAGAGTGGAACAGGATTGTGTGGAGAGTGAGAGTGGAACAGGGTGGTTTGGAGATAGAGAGTGGAACAAGATTTTTTGGAGAGAGCGAGTGGAACAGGATTGTGCGGAGAGAAAGACTGGAACAGGATTGTGTGGAGAGGGAGAGTGGAACAGGATTGTGTGGAGAGAGAGAGTGGAACAGGATTGTGTGGAGAGAGAGAGAGTGGAACAGGATTTTTTGGAGAGAGAGAGAGAGAGCGAGTGGAACAGGATTGTGAGGAGAGAGAGTGCTTGGAACAGGATTGTGTGGAGAGGGAGAGTGGAACAGGATTGTGTGGAGAGAGAGAGTGGAACAGGATTGTGTGGAGACGGAGAGTGGAACTGTATTGTGTGGAGAGAGAGTGAGTGGAACAGGATTGTGTGGAGAGAGAGAGTGGAACAGGATTGTGTGGAGAGAGAGAGAGTGGAACAGGATTGTGTGGAGAGAGAGAGTTGAACAGGATTGTGTGGAGAGAGAGAGAGTGGAACAAGATTGTGTGGAGATGGAGAGTGGAACAGGATTGTGTGGAGAGACAGTGGAACAGGATTGTGTGGAGAGGGAGAGTGCACAGGATTGTGTGGAGAGAGAGAGTGGAACAGGATTGTGTGGAGAGAGAGAATGTGGAATAGGATTGTATGGAGAGGGAGAGTGGAACGGGATTGTGTGGAGAGGGCGAGTGGTACTGGATTGTTTGGAGAGCGAGAGAGTGAAACAGGATTGTGTGGAGAGAGAGAGGGTGGTAAAGGATCGTGTGGAGGGAGAGAGTGAGTGGAACAGGATTTTGTGGACAGAGAGAGAGAATGGAAGAGGATTGTGTGGACAGTGAGAGTGGACGGGATTGAGTGGAGAGAGAGTGAGAGAGGAACAGGATTGCTTGGAGAGAGACAGAGTTGTAAAGGATTGTGTGGAGAGAGAGAGAGTGGAACAGGATTGTGTGGAGAGAGAGAGAGTGGAACAGGATTGTGTGGAGAGAGAGAGTGGAACAGGACTGTGTGGAGAGAGAGAGATTGGAACATGATTGTGTGGAGAGAGGGAGAGTGGAACAGGATTGTGTGGAGAGAGAGAGAGTGGAACAGGATTGTGTGGAGAGAGAGAGTGGAACAGTATTGTGTGGAGAGAGAGAGAGTGGAACAGGATTGTGTGGAGAGAGAGAGTGGAACAGGATTGTGTGGAGAGGGAGAGAGAGTGGAACAGGATTGTGCGGAGAGAGAGAGTGTGGAACAGGATTGCGTAGAGAGAGAGAGTGGAACAGGATTGTGTGGAGAGAGAGGGAGTGTGGATCAGGATTCTGTGGAGGGAGAGAATGTGGAACAGGAGTGTGTGGAGAGAGAGAGAGTGGAAAAGGATTGTATGGAGAGAGGGAGAGTGGAACGGGATTGTGTGGAGAGATAGAGAGTGGAACAGGATTGTGTGGAGAGAGAGAGAGTGGAACGGGATTGTGTGGAGAGAGAGAGTGGAACAGGATTGTGTGGAGAGCGAGAAAGAGTGGAACAGGATTGTGCGGAGAGAGAGAGTGTGGAACAGGATTGTGTGGAGAGAGAGAGTGGAACAGGATTGTGTGGAGAGAGAGGGAGAGTGGATCAGGATTCTGTGGAGGGAGAGAATGTGGAACAGGAGTGTGTGGAGAGAGAGAGAGAGAGTGGAACAGGATTGTGTGGAGAGAGAGAAAGTGGAGCAGGATTGAGTGGAGAGAGAGAGAGTGGAACGGGATTGTGTGGAGAGAGCGAGAGTGGAACAGGATTTTGTGGAGAGAGAGAGAGTGGAACAGGATTGTGTGGAGGGGGTGAGTGGAACAGGATTGTGTGGAGAGAGAGAGCGGAACAGAATTGTGTGGAGAGAGAGAGAGAGTGGAACAGGATTGTGCGGAGAGGGAGAGTGGAACAGGATTGTGGAGAGAGAGAAAGAGAGTGGAACAGGATTGTGTGGAGAGAGAGAGAGAGTGGAACAGGATTGTGTGGAGAGAGAGAGTAAAACAGAATAGTCTGGAGAGAGAGGGAGTGGAACGGGATTGTGTGGAGAGAGAGAGAGGAACTGGATTGTGTGGAGAGGGAGAGAGAGTGGAACAGGATTGTGTGGAGAGAGAGAGCGGAACAGGATTGTGTGGAGAGAGAGTGGAACAGGATTTTGTGGAGAGAGGGAGTGGAACAGGATTGTGCGGAGAGAGAGAGAGAGTGGAACAGGATTGTGTGGACAGAGAGTGTGGAACAGGATTGTGTGGAGAGAGAGAGAGTGGAACAGGATTGTATGGAGAGAGTGAGAGTGGAACAGGATTGTGTGGAGAGAGAGAGTGGAACAGGATTGTGCGGAGAGAGAGTGTGGAACAGGATTGTGTGGAGAGAGAGAGTGGAACAGGATTGTGTGTAGAGAGAGGAAGAGTGGATCAGGATTCTGTGAAGGGAGAGAATGTGGAACAAGAGTGTGTGGTGAGAGAGAGAGAGAGAGTGGAACAGGATTGTGTGGAGACAGAGAGAGTGGAACAGGATTGTGTGGAGAGAGAGAGAGTGGAACGGGATTGTGTGGAGAGAGAGAGAGTGGAACAGGATTGTGTGGAGAGAGAGAGAGTGGATCAGGATTGTGTGGAGAGATAGAGTGGAACAGGATTGTGTGTAGATTGAGAGTGGAACAGGATTGTGTGGAGAGAGAGAGTGGAACAGGTTTGTGTGGAGAGGGAGAGTGGAACAGGATTGTGTGGAGAGAGAGAGAGTGGAACAGGATTGTGTGGAGAGGGAGAGAGAGAGAGTGTGTAACAGGATTGTGTGGAGAGAGAGAGTGGAACAGGATTGTGTTGAGAGAGAGATAGTGGAACAGGATTGTGCGGAGAGAGAGAGTGGAACACGACTGTGTGGAGAGAAAGAGATTGGAAGATGATTGTGTGGAGAGAGAGAGAGTGAACAGGATAGTGTGGAGAGAGAGAGTGTGGAACAGGATTGTGTGGAGAGAGAGAGAGTGGTAAAGGATTGTATGGAGAGAGGGAGAGTGGTACGGGATTGTGTGGAGAGAGAGAGAGTGGAACAGGATTGTGTGGAGAGAGAGAGAGTGGAACGGGATTGTGTGGAGAGAGAGAGTGGAACAGGATTGTGTGGAGAGGGAGAGCGTGTGGATCAGGATTGTGCGGAGAGAGAGAGTGGAACAGGATTGTGTGGAGAGAGAGAGTGGATCAGGATTGTGTGCAGAGAGAGGGAGAGTGGATCAGGATTCTGTGGAGGGAGAGAATGTGGAACAGGAGAGTGTGGAGAGAGAGAGAGAGAGTGGAACAGGATTGTGTGGAGAGAGAGAGAGTGGAACAGGATTGAGCGGAGAGAGAGAGAGTGCAACGGGATTGTGTGGAGAGAGAGAGAGTGGAACAGGATTGTGTGGAGAGAGAGAGAGTGGAACAGGATTGTGTGGAGGGGGTGAGTGGAACAGGATTGTGTGGAGAGAGAGAGTGGAACAGAATTGTGTGGAGAGAGAGAGAGAGTGGAACAGGATTGTGTGGAGAGGGAGAGTGGAACAGGATTGTGGAGAGAGAGAGAGAGAGTGGAACAGGATTGTGTGGAGAGAGAGAGAGAGTGGAACAGGATTGTGTGGAGAGAGAGAGTGGAACAGGATTGTGTGGAGAGAGAGGGAGTGGAACGGGATTGTGTGGAGAGAGAGAGTGGAACTGGATTGTGTGGAGAGGGAGAGAGAGTGGAACAGGATTGTGTGGAGAGAGAGAGCGGAACAGGATTGTGTGGAGAGAGAGTGGAACAGGATTTTGTGATGAGAGGGAGTGGAACAGGATAATGTGGAGAGAGAGACTGGAACAGGATTGTGTGGAGAGAGAGTGTGGAACAGGATTGTGTGGAGATGGAGAGTGGAACAGGATTGTGTGGAGAGACAGTGGAACAGGATTGTGTGGAGAGGGAGAGTGCACAGGATTGTGTGGAGAGAGAGAGTGGAACAGGATTGTGTCGAGAGAGAGAATGTGGAATAGGATTGTATGGAGAGGGAGAGTGGAACGGGATTGTGTGGAGAGGGCGAGTGGTACTGGATTGTTTGGAGAGCGAGAGAGTGAAACAGGATTGTGTGGAGAGAGAGAGGGTGGTAAAGGATCGTGTGGAGGGAGAGAGTGAGTGGAACAGGATTTTGTGGACAGAGAGAGAGAATGGAAGAGGATTGTGTGGACAGTGAGAGTGGACGGGATTGAGTGGAGAGAGAGTGAGAGAGGAACAGGATTGCTTGGAGAGAGACAGAGTTGTAAAGGATTGTGTGGAGAGAGAGAGAGTGGAACAGGATTGTGTGGAGAGAGAGAGAGTGGAACAGGATTGTGTGGAGAGAGAGAGTGGAACAGGACTGTGTGGAGAGAGAGAGATTGGAACATGATTGTGTGGAGAGAGGGAGAGTGGAACAGGATTGTGTGGAGAGAGAGAGAGTGGAACAGGATTGTGTGGAGAGAGAGAGTGGAACAGTATTGTGTGGAGAGAGAGAGAGTGGAACAGGATTGTGTGGAGAGAGAGAGTGGAACAGGATTGTGTGGAGAGGGAGAGAGAGTGGAACAGGATTGTGCGGAGAGAGAGAGTGTGGAACAGGATTGCGTAGAGAGAGAGAGTGGAACAGGATTGTGTGGAGAGAGAGGGAGTGTGGATCAGGATTCTGTGGAGGGAGAGAATGTGGAACAGGAGTGTGTGGAGAGAGAGAGAGTGGAAAAGGATTGTATGGAGAGAGGGAGAGTGGAACGGGATTGTGTGGAGAGATAGAGAGTGGAACAGGATTGTGTGGAGAGAGAGAGAGTGGAACGGGATTGTGTGGAGAGAGAGAGTGGAACAGGATTGTGTGGAGAGCGAGAAAGAGTGGAACAGGATTGTGCGGAGAGAGAGAGTGTGGAACAGGATTGTGTGGAGAGAGAGAGTGGAACAGGATTGTGTGGAGAGAGAGGGAGAGTGGATCAGGATTCTGTGGAGGGAGAGAATGTGGAACAGGAGTGTGTGGAGAGAGAGAGAGAGAGTGGAACAGGATTGTGTGGAGAGAGAGAAAGTGGAGCAGGATTGAGTGGAGAGAGAGAGAGTGGAACGGGATTGTGTGGAGAGAGCGAGAGTGGAACAGGATTTTGTGGAGAGAGAGAGAGTGGAACAGGATTGTGTGGAGGGGGTGAGTGGAACAGGATTGTGTGGAGAGAGAGAGCGGAACAGAATTGTGTGGAGAGAGAGAGAGAGTGGAACAGGATTGTGCGGAGAGGGAGAGTGGAACAGGATTGTGGAGAGAGAGAAAGAGAGTGGAACAGGATTGTGTGGAGAGAGAGAGAGAGTGGAACAGGATTGTGTGGAGAGAGAGAGTAAAACAGAATAGTCTGGAGAGAGAGGGAGTGGAACGGGATTGTGTGGAGAGAGAGAGAGGAACTGGATTGTGTGGAGAGGGAGAGAGAGTGGAACAGGATTGTGTGGAGAGAGAGAGCGGAACAGGATTGTGTG